>NC_028640.1:74815755-74820237 GCF_001406875.1 Solanum pennellii | reverse complement strand
GTGGAGAATTTGTGCATTAGACTAAATTTTAAACTTTATGATAGTTTAAGATTAAGAATAGGAAAGTAGTTCTCTTTAATACAGATGAAAAACTGGAGCATATTCATTTGTAATATAAAGAGACAAACATTTAGAGTACTTTTGATAGCTCTTGAAATGATAGCTTCTTTTCTTCTTTTTTTTTTTTTTTTATTTTTCTCTCGCTGTTTGGTATCTGCATTGAAGCCAGATAAACTCTGGATTCGTATAGAAAGGTCGAACACTTGGGCGGGGGAGGGGAGCATAAAATGCTCTTTGACAAAGGCAATTAATTGACTTGAACCTGAGACCTGTGATAAAGGAATATTTGCCCTTTACCCCCAATTTTTGTTGATTTCAAATGATTAGTAGTTTATTGGTTGCCAATACCACAAAAATATGTGTAAATTACATAAATCTCATATTTTTAACATGAAATTACAATTTATCACTAATGAGTTTCTAATAACATTAATCCCTTGAAAATTAAAACACCCGGATACAATAATTAAAGCTCGGATATGTTAAATATTGTCAGAGATACATTAATATGTAGCTCGAATACATTAAAAACTAGCTCGGATATGTTAAATACTAATTTAGATATATTAAAAACTAGTTCAGATACATTAAATACTGGTTCAGATATATTAACATGCAGTTCGAATACATTAAAGAACTAAGAAATTTTGAGTTATAGTCTTAACTTCACTTTGGTACTTATTTTCTTCATAAAAATATGAAGTCGCCCAAGGATTTGGGACTGGGCTGTTAAATGTGGGCTGGACCAAAACATCCAAGTCAAAGAGATGGACCAGTTAGGCAAGGCCCATTAGAAACTTAGATTTTTAGCAATCCAATGACGTGGTGAAAGTCATTAGTTCGAGTTTGCTCATTAAACTCAATATGAGTTTTTCTAGGATTGATGCGAGAACTGAGAGCAATATGAAGCGTATGAATAATAAGTTATGCCTTAACATGAAATACATTTTTGAATCTGTTGCGTCTACAAACAAGGAAACTATAAATAATGCAACTATATATGAACCTCCTCGAGGGTCCGATCCTGACCTAAGATGAACAATGGTGGCATGCTTAACATGTGACCTAATGAACCGACTAATACCTTTGCCATGTTGATTCTCCTTCTCTCTTTCAAAAAATCTCTTAGATCCCCGACATTGATTGCTTGATCGTGATGAAGTTAATATTAATTATTATCGATCTAACAAATTGCTGGTATAAAAATCTCACCGTCATAATCACCGTTTTTAGTATTTCTTAAATTAATTCCATATCATTTTCGAGCTTATTTCACATATCATAATAATCTTGTTTAATTTTCAAAAATAAGTAGAACTAGAAACGACAAGACAAAAGCAGGTCAATAAACAAATAGTTGCCCTTAATTATACCCATAATAATAAACAATAATTAACCAAAAATAATCACATGATCTTGGGAGTGACATTTAATTAGTCAATTATAAAATGGGAAAAAATGAAAGGTTTGGGTTTACTAAAAATAATGTTTTCTAAAATAAAACTTTATCAACTTGTGATAATATTATCTATTGTTCATCTGCCCACTCAGAAAATATTTCAAGTACGCTAATTATGTTTTAGTAACAAGACGTAATAGGATAATCCAAATGATTGAAATTAATATGTAGACCATATTTTATTAGTTTTCTAAGGTATTTTTTTTTACCACTCATCAATATATATATAAAGTAATGAGAAAAAAAACATATCTTCTCGAATTAGCAGAAATCACTACGTCAATAATGATCTTTAACGATAATTAATTAACAGTAATAACTTAATTGTCATTAAATATATATATTTTTAGCGGCAATTAACACTTTTTATATATGTCGCTAAAGTCTTTAGCAAAATTGGATCCAATGATAATTAATTAATGCCGATAAAGATTTTAACACTCATTGTTATTGAACACCTCCGTCATACTTTTGAAAATCGGTGTTTCTGTCCAAAAACTAGAGCATATATATCCTTTATACGAACATACACGTGTCATAATCTTGTTTAAAATTGCGTCACGTATTCCTATTTAATCTCCCTTTAGAGTGAAGGACATTGATACTCTAATTTTTAAACGACAGAATAATCAATATCATAAAAATATAACAGATAATATCTATTTATAATTTACGATAGTTTAATATATATTTTGCCTTTCCCTTAATTAATTGATTAATATAGTTCAAGTCAGAGACATTAAGTTGGACTATATATTATTTATTTCCACCAATTTTGCTTTATGACTTTATGTCAATTTTGGCTTTTTAATATTAAGGTATATATTTACGAGGAAAAAATAAAAAGAAGGAACAAAACCTTTTATTTTCAACTTTAGTGATGATTACACATGTTATGCGAAAGATCTTTAACGTCTTTTTTTTTTATTAATCATCCGACGGCTACAAATAATCGACAACTTAAATCTACGGTCAATCTATCTCCATAGTGGCGGGAAATTTTGGATTAATTAATTAATGTAATTAATAATACGAAGAAAAGTTCATTATTGTTTGGATTAATTAATTTTGGATTCATTTTTTTTTTGATGTTATATTCTTCTTCTTTTTGTATTTTGAAAATCTCATGTGATCAGCTGTTGTTGGATGCGTTCTTTGTTCAATCTAAGTATATAATATCTCTATATCGATAAGTAAGTCGTTATATCGTTCGATCAGGGGCGGAGCTAATTGAACCCTCTTCGACAGAAAATTATACTATTTATATACGATTAAACTAATATTTATGAATATATAATAGATGTCGAACTCCCTTCAACTAGTCCATATGTTTATTTCTACGAATTTTGAACCACCTTATTTGAAAATACTGATTCTACCTTAATTTTCTCAATAACATATCCTGAATTCAGTAATCTCGATTTTTTATCCTATTCAAAATTTACAAAAGAAAACATTAATTTTTTTTTAATAACTTCCTTCAATTTATTTTTTTTAAAAATAAAAAATCTACAATGCCTGTCTTTATTATTATTATTTTTTTTTGATATAGTACATATTACTAAATTTATTTTTTGGGTAAATAAAACATCCTAGTGTGAGATAAAGACAACACCGACGGCCGGTAGACCTCTTCTTACAGGTGGGGCCCTCACATGATTTCGCGGGTTTTCTTCTTCCGTTACTTCACACTTCTCATACGTTACTTCCTCTATTATTATTTTACTCTAAAAAACTACACATTTATAATTTGTACTATTCTTTTTATTTACAACTTTTTCAAAGCAATTTTAATTACTAACATCCAAACTTTTCTTAATAACAAAAATAATTATTAGTTTTATTTTTTAATTATTCACTATTTAAAAATAATTGTTTAGTTAACTAATTGAAATACAATTAAGACTCTTGTTAAGTTTAGAAATATTTTCAATATTTTTTTGGATTTTTAATTAAGGAATTTATGCTTCTATAAGAATTTGAAATGACTTATTATGTCATGTGACATATCTGACTATATTTAAGTTTAGTTAGTTAACTAAAATAATATTTTAAAGATAATTCATAATTTAAAATAAAATTAATAATTTACTTAAAACAATACTTTTAACTTTTAAAATATGTAAGTTAAAAAAATATGATGAGACTACACTACTTATTTTAAAAGTCCAATAATTTCAGCTTAGTAGCTACTTTTCCTCTATCGAGATGATGTTGAATATATCTTTTTTAATCAACATAACATAAAGAGGAAAAAAAACATGATAAATTATACATATATATTTGAAATGTATTTATTTCTAAGATCAACTTATTATTGGAGCATTCACTTTTTTTTTTCATCTTCGTTCGATGTTTGATATCTATAGTAAAGCTCTATTAAATTTGAATAACATTCACAATTTTAAATGGTAGAACTTAAAACGAAACTAGAAAAATATAAATAATTATAAGACAATATATGTGTTCTTCAATAGTAAGCTACAAGATATTTCAACTATTTTAAGTAGTAGGTCAAAAAAAATAGATATATCTTTTATATAATTCAAACTTGTGCAATCTTAATAAATCTTAAGTCTCATTCGTATTAACTTTTCTTATTTCATATAATTCCAAAAACTAATTGAATCACTTTAATATTTAAGCTAAATCAACATAATGTGACAACAACAATATTCATAGTAAAATCTCAATAGAGAAATTAGTTCAGAGAAATTTAAATATACGTAAACTTTACCATTGAAGACGGTTACAATACAATGGGACAATTTCCAATAAATTAATTTTATACAATTTTAATAAAATAGTAATCACGTGGATTAGTGACTAAGAAAATGAAAGTAAACAAAGGGTAATTTTGTCATTTAGCATCATCACCACTTTATCCATTTTCCTCCACCAGTCAAAAAACGGTCGTCAGAGAAACTGAACAGACTCACCCCACCCCCCTTCTACCCCCTCCC
>NC_028640.1:74794692-74815520 GCF_001406875.1 Solanum pennellii | reverse complement strand
TTCTACCCCCACCCCACCACCCCCACTAATCAGCTACCGGTAACCGGTAACCGGCTAATTGTATTATATCATGCCGCAAAAGCGCATGATTGACGGGCCCACGATGTATACGTGGCGATTTCTTATTGGTCCATTTCAAGTCTCCGGGATTCATAGCGTTACTGCATAAAGAAACTAAAAGCAGAAAAAAAAAAAACACACACCAAAAAACTCATTCTCTCTCTCTAGAAAAAAAAAACAAAAAACTAAACTGTGTTTCTTCATTCGATTAACTTCTCAAATTTCTCTTAATTTTTCTACTATTTTACTATAAAAAACCCAACTTTTTGAATTCTACAATGTGTGATCTTTCTATTTTGATCAGTTTTGTGGATTGAATTTTGGGTGTTTTTTTTTTTTTTGGGGAAAAAAATGCTGGAAGCTATGGAGAGTTCAGTGCATGGAAATGGGTTTGCTCAGTTACAGAGCTGTGGGGATAGCAGTGAAGAGGAGTTATCTGTGCTTCCAAGGCATACTAAAGTTATTGTGACGGGGAATAATAGGACTAAGTCTGTATTAGTTGGACTTCAGGGAGTTGTTAAGAAGGCTGTTGGGCTTGGTGGTTGGCATTGGCTGGTAATGATTTTAGTTTTGGGAGTTTTTTAATTTATGTTTAGCTAAAATAGGTTGTGTTTGAAATATGAATTTTGGGTTTTGAATGAATTTTATTCTGGGTTTTCAATGTGGTTATTGGCTGCTGATTATTTAGTTCATTTTAGTTTGATGTTTTGGGGTTTTTTAATTTATGTTTAGCTAAAATGGGTTGTTTTTGAAATCTGAATTTTGGGTTGTGAAGTGAATTTTTGTACTGGGTTTTCAATGTGGTGTGGTTCTTGACATTGGCTTATGATTTTCCACTTTATTTTAGTTTAAAGTTGTGTTTTTTTTTAATTTATGCTTAGTTAAATTGGGTTGTTTATGAAATCAGAAATTTGGGTTGTGAGTGAATTTTATGCTGGGTTTAATGTGCTTCTTTTGGGGTTTTTTGTCAAGCCATTCATTGAGTGAAGAGTTGAGTTTGCTTCCTTATATGATGATTTTTCCATATATTCTGGTATGGGTTGTTTGCAGTTTGGTGAGTTTGAGTTTTCAGCTGACAAAGTTTCAATTTTTTCTTATTCTGCTGCTTTTTTTTAATTATGAACTATGGCCTTGCATCTATAACTCTCATTGTTTCTCTTTATTTGAAGCTCTTGGGTATTTACAAAAGCCATCTCCCAGGAACTGAATTTTACATTTGATATTAAGGCCTTAAAGAACAGGGTTCAATTCTTTAAATTTCTTTTCACTGATAGATCTAGTGTTTTAAGGAGTTCTATTGGGGTAGAGAATTAGGGGAATTGCTTTTTTTTGAGTTTCAGAGGCTATATGGTGAATCTTTTTTTTTTCTTATTCATCTTCAAATGTGTTGTAATCTCCAGATTAGAATAATTGAAGTAGCAGAATATAGTAATACTGAGGGATTTGTGTTTTATTAGTATTAGCTGTGGATTCTTTGTTTTATGAACTGATGAATTTTACTTCCCAGAGATTATGTTTACTTTTGGACTCCATTGAATTTTGAGAGTTCAACAGATCTGTCAGTGTTAGAACTAATATCCATAGCTTTTTTTTTTTTTTTTTTTGTGTGTGTGTGTACAAGTATAAACAAGAGAGGATTTGGCTTCTTTTTTTTTTTTTGTAATTGACTGTCAACTAGAAGATTCTTCCAGATTAGACATATATTGCTTGCTTAATTAATTAACCTTTTGATAATTTTGTTGTTAATATGTTGTGTCAGAATTAAGCAGAACCATATATCATGTTTAGTTGTTTATTTCTTGTCTTTTCTGTTGTTGTATTTTATTTTATCTGATAGAATAGAATCAAGATTTTAAACATTAGCCTAATTTCGTTTTTGTGAATCCGTTCAACGTAAATCGCAGGTTCTTACGAATGGCATAGAGGTGAAACTGCAGAGGAATGCTTTAAGTGTGATTGAAGCTCCTACTGGAAATGAAGATGATGATGACCTTGAATTTGAAAATGTTCAGTGGAATGGTTCAGATATGGGTGAGTCTCCTGATTTATGATATATTATATTCCCCATTTTCTATTTGTTTATTTGGTTTTTGACTCGACAGTCGATACGAAATTTAAGAAAGTAAAGATATGCAGACTATACCAAAATGTTCTTTAATCTTGTGGTCTAAAACGTGTCATGTGGAAAGTTAGAATTTAAAAAATTTGCAGAGAAAGGTTGAAACATTCTTTTTTGTGGAAGTTTGGAATCTGATATGGTTTCCTTTATATTTTATATCTTTTGATTCTTCTACTATAAGAGAATTTGCATAGTCAAAATTCTTATAGTAGTTGTTACATAGGATTCTTTATGTACAGAAAACTTTTTGCTTTTATCACTGCTGATATCTCTTTTTTCTTTGTTGTGATTATTGTCATTTGGCCCACTCTTATGTAAAGTAATGTGATTTATTTGCTTTCTATTTCTTTAGCATCCGATGATACTCAAAAGTCTCATAGGTCAAGACATCGCGCTCTTAAACCATACGGGTCATCTCACAAGGCCATGAGCCGCTCCCTTTCATGTGACTCACAGTCGAAAGGATCTATTCCTACACATCGTGGGTCCATGGTATGAAAGTATATGAAGTTTTTTTTTTATAGACATAACTTCAACAATTTCTGTAATCATTTGAAACATAACTTCAACAATTTCGATAATCATTTGAAAATTATATCATCTAACAGAAGGTTGACCTTAGCAAACTCGAGATGGCTGCACTGTGGAGATATTGGCGACACTTTAACCTTGTAAGTGGATTACAATAATTACCAGTTTGTTTGATCATCCTTTTCGTTATTAGTATGTGATATTAACTTCATTTCTGGGCATTTAAACAGAGGGAAGCTATACCTAACCCTTCAAAGGAGCAACTAATTGATGTTGTTCAAAGGCACTTCACATCCCAGGTACTTTCTTGATTATCTGTATGCTGCTGTTCGTTTTTTGGGGCTTGCTGTTGCTTTGTGTTTTTGTTCTGTCCATCTTATGTGTTGTTATTTCCAGTCGATATTTTCCTGTCACTTCCATTAAAACATGAGTTTTAGGTACTTTTCCATACTTCTATTCATAGTTTTCCTGTTGTGTTTTACTGTGTGGTACTTATATTGTGTCAACTTCTTCTGATACGTCTGGCATAACGTTCTTCCATGTTGAACTTCATTGGTCCCGTGAATCACCATATCAGGCCTTCCTCCATGTATAATTGTGCTTATGTTATATCATGCTGCTCTACTGACTGCTGCATTTGTCATTTTTTATTTCCGGGATGAAGCAATTGGACGAGTTGCAGGTAATTGTGGGATTCGTTCAAGCAGCTAAGAGACTGAAGACGGTCTGCAAATGACTCGGGGCAACCCCGTTTTAGCATGCTCCTAACTCTCTCTAACAAATAGTGGTACCTTTAGTGTCCACTCACTATTGCAGTAAAATGTGTAGTATATGTATACTCCTCCTGTTTATCCTTCTATGTCTTTTGCTTAGTCCTAGCTAGTTATTGTTATGTAGATAAAGAAGATAAAACGAAATGCTGAACTAATTCTGGTTGGAATTGGATGTACTTCTTCACATGTATAGTCTAATGTGTGAAATGTTAAAATCATCATTCAACCAACTCAATCAATCTTGCTTTACACTACTTGATTATTTGTTTGATGAGTGACACTTAGCTCGTTTTGACTCGTACCGTTTAAAAACCTTGTCAAATCATGATGATAAAAATTGTACTCTTTTGATTTTGAAGTAACAAATGTTGGTATCGAGTCACATCATATTTTATAATCACATTAAATGACATGTAACTATATATTGGTGAGAAGCTAAAATAATTTAGAGCAATAAAAGTAGTAGTATCAACTATGACTAGTCAGTCAATATGGGACAGCCTCATAGAGTATACCCATATCAACATTTATAAGCTGTCCTAATTTATTTCCCCTCTAATTATTCCATATAGCGTCGGTCCAACTCGCATTTCTAATCCCGTTTGGACATGAATCGATTGATATTTGGTGTAGTTAAATTAAAACTCAATCCGTTGAGCCACCCAAATTCAATTTAATTCTTCGTTTCAAATTATTTATCACGTTTTTCTTTTCATAGAATAACTCTTTTGAAACTAAGTTTGAATTATATATAAGAGATACGTACTAAAGAAGAATTATAATAATGGGAAAAGTAGGTTAATGTTATGAAGTAGAACTTCGATCATCTAGGAAATCATTTAGGACCAGGCTATGATCGATTTTTAAGCTCTTTAATTTCTCTTATGTATGGAAAAATAAGTTTCACTATTGACATTTCACGTGTAGATAAGTCTCAACGTTCAAATCATCTTGTTGACGAAAATCCCTAGCAAATTTATTCCTTTCTAGCAGTATCAGCAGGCATCAACAGTTCATAGTTTCCAAGTTCATCGATACACTGACAAACAAACAAGTTCAGGCCTGTAATCGCAGACCGACACGAAAAAAGAAGAGAAAAATTCTACAAGGTTCAACTAGTCAAAACTGGAACAAAGCCAAAACTGGAACTGCACAAATAGTAGAGGATTAAACATATAAGGCAAACAAAAATCTAATTTTCTCAGAATGACAACACGTAGTAACTAGTTCTCGATCGAAATAAGTATATCAGTATTAAGATTGATGAGTAGTCTATGGTGTCTCTATCTTCTCCTCTTCCTCTGCTTCCTTCGACTATCATCACTTTCCTCAGAACTGGAAGAAGATGACTCCGACTCAGATTCTGAAGATTCAGAACCAGATGAACTACCGGACTCCTCTGAATCAGAAACAGGCTTCTGTTGTTGCATGATAAGCCTTGGCATGTTCTTGAGATACTCTCGCAGGCTCTCCGTAATTCCACCCAAACCGATAGAAGTGAAAAAGTTGATAGCAAACCTTGTATTCTTGGGATTATCTTTTGGGAAAATAGACTCCAAGGATTCTTGCATAGTGGGGTCGTTAAGACGCTCATTCAACAAGCGGATACCTAGATGCTCTGACATCTCCTGCATAAATGAAACATCGAGTGAATTTGAAGCTAATAGAATAATGTCGTAGTTCTGCTGATGAAAGAAGGAAAAGCATAAAACCCCAGAAAAGGGTGGGTAAATGATGGGCTTCGACAAAATGCAACTTTTGACATGTGGTGATATATTTAGTACTAAACTTCAAACAGGTCTATAAGTAGAACATAGATACTCGGTTAACAACTTCTTTCAATATAGTGATAAGGTCTCAAACAAATTAGGCCACAAAGATCAAACAAACTGTAACTTACAAAAAGGGACAAAGTGATAAAGCAAGGTGTACAAATGGAGATCAAATTAGATGTACCTGGAATAGAATCTTGATAAAAATACGAGAAGAGGAGGTCGTATCTTCCTCTGTCAGCCGTATATAAGCCAAACAATGCCAAGGCAGAGCATCAGTGCCGAGCAAATGAGCAAAAAACTTGGCCACATTACGTAGTTTGTTAGTTTCAAGCCGGTGGATCATGGAGTACTGCTGCACAAAACATTTTTCAAAGTTTTCCTGATGAATTTTGTTGATCATGCAAAAACGCTGTCCCAGTAGTCCATAGTAGCGAAGATAAGTCCTTTCCTGACTGCAGCATTCCAATAACATTATGCACAACTCCATCTGCAAGGACCAACCAATATATATCAGTTTTCTTTTCTTCCTTTTTATAATGTATTTTTAGCAGAACCAAGCAAAGAGTAGTTCACTAATACAAGTATAATCAACATGTCTCGGGATAAAATGATTACAACACCACAACGATTTCACTTTGATCTCCCAGAGAAATCAAGTCAGAATAACAGGCTACCAAAACATATTACTTGTTGACAATAAAGAGGTAAACTAATATATACCAAAACACATAATTATCCTGATGTTGACTCTGTAAGTACCAATCATAACTTATGTGAAACCGTTAGTGCTAGTTATCATCAAGTGGATAAGTACTGATTCAGAGGAAGAGCAAAGAAAAACACCACCTTAATCCTTGTAAATAACACACATAACATGCAAGAAATGGAGTCAGATCGGGATAATAACTGAAATTCATTGTTGAGAATTTCAGTCAGGATAAGAACTAGCTTCAAAACACAGAAAAATATACTAACCTAACAAAATGTGTAGATATCGAATGTTCTTATCTTGTTAAAACTAATTCATAAATTAACACTAAGCAGAAACGAAGGCAGTGCTAAACAAAGTGAGACAGAGAATCCGACAGAAACTCAGCACCCTCCAGTACATCCCAAAGCAACAATCTACTGGGAATACTCTCCTTGGGTATAAGTTGGTGAAAAAGAGTGCTTCAGATCCTAAAAATAAAATCTTCAACTCCTTCAAATGCTTTTTGACTTCTCTATAACAGTCCAAGAACAAGCACAAATGTGCAATTTCCACAATCTCTCACATTTTTATTTTCTGCTGGATGTTCCACATGCAAAGTAGTATTAGTTGGCAATGTGTAATGCTTACATACATGAGTCTTTTTTTCCATTGGTCATGATACTGTGTGCCTGGACAAAAAAACTAATAATAGATGGAACAACCTGTATGGACAAGTCCAAAGCAACTTAGCAGTGAATAGCAGGTGACGTGTGTCCTCCCATGATATTATACATGAACGATGAGCTAATTACTTCCTTAAATTATCAATGCTAGAAACATGAATTTCCACCTCCATTGACCAAAAGGCAAGCCAATTACAGGGTTCCTACCTCCATTGCCACCTCTACTCCTCAATCATCAGTTTAATAGAACCCCAGAAAATTGTTCTACGGGTGCATGATTGAATGACAATGCCCCTATTGTTATCTACACCGCATACGAGGAAAAATCAAATTCAGCAAAAGCTCAAATATTGGGTGTTTGTTCTCTTCATTAATATCCAGAGACTATTTTTTACTAGACCTTTATATAAGTCAATTACCTTCTTCTGTTTTAACTAAACCCTTTTCATGTAATGAAGACCAGATCAAAAGAAAATTACTATCCTTCCAAACTCAAAGCATACAAAAATCTACGTACAGATCAATCATGTGAGCATGCACACAGTTCTGTAAATGACATGGCCTTAAGGGTAGAACAACACAAAAAGATAGAAAGATAATGATACCAACCTCCTGACCAGGCTCTAGTTTGATCTTCAACAACTTGTGTCCTGCTTCTTCAAAGTCAACACTAGACATAATCGTCAGGTAGATCGTTCTCCGAAGGTTGATTAAGTTTGTCTCTGTTTCATCCTTTATTTTCATTTGCTCCTCATCCTCTTCTTCATCGGACTCTTCATCTTCATCTTCATCCTCTGATTCTGCATCCGAATCTCCTTCTTCCTCAGATTCTTCACCAAGTATTGCCTTCTTTAATTCTTCATACTTCCTTTCATTTTCTAAGAAATTAGGATCCGGCTTGAAAATATCTGAGCACATACGACAAGCATAAATATCAAAATTCCATATAATTCCAAAATAGACATCAAAAGAAACCCATTATAGAACTTCAATAATAAAATCCATCATAAGACGTACCTAAAGCAATTTCTGGATCAATTGTATCCGAGAGAGAGACTTCATGGGTTAATTGATCCTCCTGCTCAACAAGGTCAAGCTCTGGTCGCACAGCTTGGTAACCCTGCAGAGGATGCATGTAAGCAATCTGACATTTTTTCTTTCTTTTATAAATAATTAAAAAAGGGATCAAATTTTTCTTCTTACTCAGAAAACAATTGAAGACCAAACTCACCTGAAACTTTGCTTTTCGCAATGCAAAGAGGCTTTCAATTAAGAACTGAACCCGTTTATCTATTTCTCCTTCATGAAGTATACCACGGAACCGCTCAAAGATTCCTATTTAAATGCAAAAAGGGTATTAGCATGACAAACACAGCAAAATCATTTTACAAATAAACAAAAAAATGTAAGTTTTCAATATTATACAATGGTCTTTCAAGGTACACTCACCATGCAATCCTCGTGGACAGAGGTCCTGAAGCATTGAACCACACTCTGTAACAAAACCAACTGCAACTTCAACACTATCATCTGTAGGTTTCTCCAACAAAACTGTAAGTAGTTCGAGAGCAATAAGCTCGTGAACAATTTGCTGGTTTACAAGGTGAGCAATAAACTTGACAGCTGCTAACAGCTGAGGCTGCAAGAGTGAACGATTAAGGGTAAGACGTAATATGAAAAGATTTGGATGATGAAACATGTATTAAAACAATTAGACTAACTGGCACATTAACCCTCCACCCCTCCGTCCCCCCTCTCTTGTAGTCATACTCTCAAAAGAGGAATTTTCAAGTATCTATGTGACATCCAAATAGACTGTATGCTCTTGGTCAACTAAACAGCAATAATTTACAACAACAATACAGTATGTTGCACAAATAAGAAGACAGAAGAACTGCAAGCATGGAAGCAGGAGATACTAACCTTATCATTACGTTTATAAGCTCTTTGCAGCTGCAGTATGATCCTTCTTAGCAACAGATCACCCACTTCTGGGAACTTGGTGTTAACCACTGCTACCAAAGCAGCAAATACATCAGTAAAACCGGGAGAAGCCATTTGGGACTTCATACAGGATCTACAGAACAGCCCTCTCCCACGGATCAAATTCTCTGCAAACAACTCTGGAATAATGTTTTTGAGGTTTGCTGCATTAACTTTATTCACCAGCCCATTGATACTTTTCCTCAGAGCATCCCAAGTCATCCTCTGGTACTCAACACTGCTTTTGTCCTGAACATCCTTCATCATTCTAGCCAATTTGAATGGCGGAATGTAAACACCTCCACTCCTTCCCAACTTTGCTAAGTCAGTAGGCAAATTAGCATCTTGCTTTTGCACTTTGGAATCCTCATTGGCTTTAAAAGTCCCATCCTCTTGTGCATTATCTTTCCTATTCTTCTCCTTTCCATGCTTATCATCTCCATCCCTTTGCCTTATATCCTTTCTATTATTGTCATCACCATCAACCCTCTTTTCTCTCTCTACATCCTTCCTCCCTCTTTTATCCCCTTCTCTACCATCATTATACCGATCAACTCTATCCCTGTGTCCGTGCTCATCCTTCCTTCTCTTATGCACTTTTTCATCATCATCTTCCCGTCGCCTCCTCTCCTTCCTACCATCGCTTTCACCTTCATTCCTTCGACTCTTCTCCTTCCTATCATCCTTCAAGTCACCACCTTCACCCTCATGTCTTCGCCTCTTCTTTCTCCTATCATCCCTTTCATCCTCATCATCATCATCAACTTGGGTTTCCTCTTTTCTGCTCTCCCTCTTATCATCATCATTCACCTGTTCGTGTTTTCTCCTTCTATCCCTCCTATCATTGTCGTCCTTATTCTCATCTTTTTGCTTCACATCCATCATTTCACCACCATCCCTCTTACGCCTCAAATCATCCTTTTCATTATCACTACTATCCCTATTTCCACGTTCAGCTCTTCGCCTTCTTGTTCTCCTATCATCCCTATCTTTATCCTCACCATCGTCATCACTCTCACCGCGTTCAATTCTCCGCCTTCTTTCCCTCCTATCCCCCCTTTCATCAACTTGTGTTTCCACTTTTCTGCTCTCCCTCTTATCATCATCATCATCATAATTTTTCCTCCTTCTATCCTTCCTATCATCCCTTTCATCATCATTCTCCTTATTCCCATCTTTTCCCCTCCTCTCCATCCTTCCACCACCATCTCCATGTTCATCTCCCCTCCAATCATCCTTTTTATCATCACTGCCATCCCTATTTCCACTTTCCATTCTTCTTCTCTCCCTCCTACCCTCACCGTCATCATCGCTCTCACGGCGTTCAGTTCTCCGCCTTCTCTCCCTCCTATCCTCCCTATCACCGTAAGTTTTTCTATCTTCGTACTTTTTCCGCTCTACTTTCCAACTATCCTCATCCTCTGATTTGTCCCTTCTCCTACCGTGCCCATTCTCACTCAAATCCCTCTCCATAATCTAAAACTTGCGCTTACAATTACAGATTCAATAAACACAGCACATATAATGTATAAAATACAGTATCTTAAAAAACTACTACTACTATGTCTTCTTCAATAACAGTAAATCTAGGGTTTGTTGACCTAAATACCTGCGATTCAGTACAAAGCAAAACCGCGAATCTGATGAAGTTGAAAAACACAGCTTTTGAGATTTACTGGACGGGACCTCCAAATCAAAGCAGCTGAAAATAGAATTAAAATTTGGGTATAAGTATAGCACCTAATTTTCATAAAGCAAATCCGATAACATTCAAATTTCTTTTAATTTTCCTTTAAAAAAATATAATTTAAATCATATTTTCCATTATTATTTTTCTCTGAAATCATAAATATAATTTTATAACCTAAATAATATTAAAGAAAAATACAAAGAACAAACTAAATTTTAAACAATTCAATTATTTTGAAAATCCTCAAAATTTCATTCAATATGAAATAATGGGATGACAACAAAAATAGGGCAACGATATAATTAAACTTTTTGGGCTCTCAAATACACGAAATACTACACCTTTGGTTATGAGGATACATTGAAAACAGTCTCTGTCTATATTTAAAAAAAATCTAGATAATGTTCTTTCCAAATTATAATGTTATACATGAAATATCGCAATCTTTCAATATTTTTTTTTTGTCCGACAAAGAGATTATTTTATAAAAGGATAATTGTATAGAATGACAAATCAATAATATAAAATAATATAGTAACTATCGTTTGATTTATTTGTGTTTTATAGCAAACTGTTTGTCAGTCCTTCTCTCCCTCATATTCTCACTCCCACTCTCCCTCACTCGCTCGCTTCCTGTTGCTCGCCTCTCTCGCATTATACAGTAGAATTATATAAATTGTGTTTATAATTGTATAAAGCGAGAGAAAATTGTATATACACATGCAAATACATATATTTTTGTCCTATACACTTATAATTATTTAATGAAAGTACTCCCCTGTCCAAGTCTCTTTTGCCTTTTTCTCTTTCTTGTTTTATACAAATTCAAATTGTATATAATCTCTCTTTCTCATTTTATACAATTCCATTCAATTGTATATTCCCTGCCCAAGTCTATTTTGTCTTTCTCTCTTTCTCATTTTATACAAATACAAATTGTATATAATAGTCTTATACACTTATAATTATAAAATTCATTTTATACACTTTGTTTTATACAATTTTCTGCCCAAATCTCTTTCTCTTTCTCGTTTTATAATATAATTTGTATGAGAAAAAAATGAAGTAGACAAATTTGTTTAACTTATTCAATTGTTGGATTCCCTGATTTTGAAGCCCATACAGCTCATTTAAATGGGCTTCACATCTTTGTAAAACTCTGGGCCCAAGCCCTACATTGGATATTCTTGTATTTTACGTCACAAAGCAAACTAAGCCCATATATTTATTTGAAAGGGAAATTATGTGGTTAAATAAACATATACTAGTTAATTAGTTATCGTAGCTATAATTTTACACTTAAGTTAATCATCACTCGCGATTAGTATTTAGTGATAACTACTTGGGCTGTGATTTCGAGTTTGTATAAATTTGCACGTGTGTATAATTCAAAAATTTGTATAATATAATTTGCTTAAGTTTTGTATAATGTAATTTTGTATAATATAATGTGTATAACTGTTTAAAATTCAGATATTTGTGTTTGTATAAATTTGTTGTTTCGCATTTATACAAAAATAGCTCAATTATACAAACTCACTCGCAACTTATACAGAGGAGACAATTTAAACTATAGCTACAACCCATAAATATGCAAACTATTGGTATGGAGCATAATTGAGCGAAAGTTCCTAATGAAATGACGACTTATTAAAACATTCAATATGTGCATCTATCTCTAACTTGAATAATTCATGTAGTCGAACGTCTCAACATGAATCCAAATTGATTCTCAATAGCTAAGATGATTTAAATCGAGATAAGTTAACTAATGATTCATATTCCAATTTGTTTAACTCTTACTAGATTTTAAATTCTTTGTTATTTTACTGTGTATTTGTTATACTAACCGTTTCTTTTGTCTTTTTTTTATATAACTAAATGTCTAACATATAAATAAATAAGTTAAAATAATATTTTGATAAGCTTATAAAGCCAAACAAAACGCATTAGGTTGAAATGAAGTGTCATTACTTTAGGTCCTGTCTCTTCCAAGAACAAGTTGTGCAAGTTACAAAAAGAAGAAGAAAACAAAGACTGCGTTATACTTTCTTCGTTTTAAAATAAGTATAAAAAAATATTATAAAATAAGTATCATCTTAAAAATTCAAGATTAAATTAGTATATATATTTTCGAACTAGAAAGACCTTTATACTCCATCCTTTTAATAGTATTCAATTTTCAAGAGACATTTATTAAAAAGAAATAATTTGATATATTATATAGTAACGTAATTTTATTTTTTTAATAAATGCAATATTACTATCAATAACATTTATTTCGAAACGAATGAAGAAACTAATATCGATTAGGCATAGTGGACTCCACAATAAGTGGTTCTAAAGGATTGCCAATAAATGTAGCAACTGAATCTTTGACCAAAAATGGCTGACGAAATATATATAAAGTATATTCTATATAATTATGAATTTTGCTACTGAGTTCCAATAAAACGGGAAACATG
Organism: Solanum pennellii; assembly: GCF_001406875.1. Lineage (NCBI taxonomy): Eukaryota > Viridiplantae > Streptophyta > Magnoliopsida > Solanales > Solanaceae > Solanum > Solanum pennellii. Next base: position 74,802,750 of record NC_028640.1, on the reverse strand, counting down.
ATAATATTATTTTTCAAAAAAAAAAGGTGACGACATTATTGAGAATATATTAGATCAAGTAATACTAGATAGATGATAGTGTTACTTAACAAATTATATAGTCGATCGACTTAAATAAATATTCTTTTTATTTACGTTATTAATTTTATTTTTTAATTTCTCAAAAGATAAAGAAGCCTGTAAGTAAAAAAGGAAACTTTTAAAGTAATAGCTTCCTCTAAGATTCTTACTTATTCAAAAATTATAATATGTTGCTCGCTCCCCTCTCATCTTATTATTCCCATAGCGATAGATTCAACAATAATATTTTACTAAGTAAAAACATACCTCCACTTCCTTTCGTAATTTTTTATTTTTGTATATCTTAAGAAAAATATTTATACTTTTTCTTCTTTGAGTTATTCGAATTATAATTAAGTGATTATATTCGATAATAATATATTTTATTAATAATCACGAACCTATTTGGATCGAGATGAAATTAGAGTTTTAAAAATATATTACTTTTGAGTTGAATTTTCATATAGTTATTCAATTAATATTTGTTATTTCAGAATAGATACATTTTTTTTGTTAAAAATTTTTGAAATTAAAAAAAAATGTGATTTTATGAGATAACATGTTCATCAGTTGAGTGACTATATAAAAAATTCAATTGGTTGTTTTTTCTAACCTATACGTACAATTTGTTAAGGTGTGCCACTTCTATATAAAAATAAAAACAAAATTGAATTATTGGTAATTTGTTTCCAAGAAAGCTGGAAAAGTTACTAGTTTCTTTATGACTACTCTTTTGTTTCATTATAATCCATCATTAGTCACTACAACTTTTAAGCTTTTATTTCCTAATTACTTGTTCAAAATATAGCAATTATATACCAACTTTTTTTTCAAAGATAATTCAGAAAAATGGATCTATAATAGTATATCAAGAGAATCTTTGACTGCATCTAGGACCTATATAAAGCTAAGTTACTGGATTTAGGAGGACCACCGACGGATTAGACTGATACTCACTTCATTAGAAGTATTAAATTTAAATCTGAATATAAAAATATCATTGATTGGAAGGGATTATCTCCGAATGGGCTCTTACTTAATCCACATAATACATCATGTAGTATTATTGGATTGGTTGAAATTAAGTACTGTCTATTGGACCTGAGTTTTTTGAATCAACAAAATCATGATATTATGTAGAAAAGGATAAAGGGGTTGACTCACTGTAACTCATCGAGTCAATCATTTGAAGTCGTGTACTAATATGATTCGAATTTATCATCTCAAAATTACCTTATAAGTAGCAAAACCTATGAGCCATGGGATGCCACAAACTATCAAGTTCCAATTTTCACAGCTAACAAGCTATTTCAAGCTATTTCGTAATATAAAAAATACTTTTAAATTTTATAGTCATAATTTAAGGACGTGTATCATAATTGTATTGAAATATCTTTATAATTTAGTGAAAAATTAGAATTAAAGAGTTATAAAAAAAATGATTTTTTTCTTTAATAAACCAAAAGTAAAACAAGACAGATAAATTAAAATGGAGGACTATTAGTAATTGATGGTTACTTAGTTAATTAAAAACAAATAATAGCGTTGTGAGGAGTGAAGACCATTACTAAATTTCAAAATTCTTTGGATTGAGGTTCTCACTTCTCATACGATATAATAAAATATTATTTTCGTGTTCAATTGTTATTATTAAAACTACGAAATTTTATAACCATTACTATTTGGCTAAAAAGCATATTTTAATTAATTCAATCATAATTATTTTTAAAAAACTACGAAATTGAAGATCATTTTGTATTTTTTAAAAAATTATAAGTTTGAAGCACAAGTTTTTTTAAAAGACACAAGGAGTAAAATCCGTTGTTATTCAAGTTTTCTTATAACCACACATTTTTACGAACGACACTTAGAAAGTGAATATCGTTATTTGTACTGGAGTTTGATTATTATCAAAGCGTGCTTCTAGAATTTGTTTTGAAGTCAACACTCCTAACAAGATTCTTTTACATATTTATATTATAACTTAGACTTATATTTTTTTCTTACGAATAAGACAATCATAATCATTCCACCACAATTCATGTGCGTTAAAATTCTATATTCTTATGATCATGATTGGAGCAATGGAATATGGAAAGCACTAAAACTGTTGCTGCCAAAATGTTGGACATATATGAAAAAGATTGATATGGAGTATCTGATCCATTTTCAAGTGACATCACTACTTATATATTATATATATAATAAATACTATATATATACATATATATTCTTGGAATTGATTTATAATGGAATTTTATCAAAAAATAAGCTAAGATTCAAAAAAGATTTAACAATTGATTTATGGAATTAAGAAACTTCTTTCGGTTCATAAGGTGCTTTTACACTAATATTCCTCAAAGTGAAATGTCTAGGTGTCAACAATTAATATTCCTTTTTTTTTCAATAAATATAGCATGATATCTCGATTAATTTATTGACATCTCAATTAATTTTAAAGAATATCTACTATCAAGAGCGAAGGCAACATATACTTAGGGGATTTATATATGATTAAAATTATTTTTTAGATATGTATAATAAATGTTCAAATCCCCTTCCACCACTTCTCAGATTTTAAACTCTCTTATTAAAAATTCTGACTCCGCCACTACTTGCTATGATCAAAACTAATTTAATAGGTGAAGTGGAATAATTGGAACCACAAGTGAACAATATATTCGACAATTCGCATGGAAAATTGGATTACCTGAATCACAAATCTTATATACTGTGTTACGATGATCATCTCACTTTCTCTCAGCCACTAATAGCTAATGTAATGGTCGGCATTCCTACTTAAAATTGGAAATGATTAAAGGATAAACATATAGAAAGTGATATAGATTAATTTGGGAATTTCTACATCTTCTTCTCATATATATATATATACATATATATATGTATAATATATATATACATATATATATATACATATATATATATATATTATATTATTTATTTATTTATTTGATTCTACCCAACTCAACTAAATCCTAATTGAAAAAGGAGACGAGAAATTCCCATAAATATTCTTGTCGAAAGTGTAACAAAGTTTGTGGAGTATATTTTATTTTGTCAAGATGAGATGCGAATTTAGAATTTTAATTAATGATGAGTGAAATTTTAATTAAGTTTATATAATATAGATATATTTCTAATAAAATAAGTTCTTTTAATGAAATTATAAATTTAAAATATATCATCAAAATTTTAGTTAATTTACAATTTACACACATAATATCAATTTTTTAGAATAATTATATGACAGAAATATTAAATTCAATTGAATCCATTGTTTCCCACTCCATCCACTGTCCAATATGACCACTTTGAGCGTTGAGGATAATTTTAGAGTTTGATTTACACGTAAATCATTTTTAACGAGATTATTTAAATTTTGTAATAACTTTAAAACGCTTTTGTAAATATTTTTGGAAACTGATTTTTTGTGATATTTTTTCAATAGAATATTCATCACAAATTTAATTAAACTCAAACAATTTAACATGAAAAAAGGATTATATTATAGTGCTCGATCAATTATAACTTTAACTTTAGAATATGGAACAAGCATTTTCTACAGTACAAGAGGGGAAAAAAAAGTAAATAGGGGACACGTTATTTGCATATTTTTATAAGAATAAAGTTGATTAAAGTTTACAACAAATTTTATATTTCATTTAATTTTCTTAAAGATAATTGTGTCAAGGAAAATTGGCCTTGCTTATGAATCAGAAGCTGATTCTTAATTTAGTGAACCAAATGTTATACATTGACTTTTAAAAGTCTCACAATCATTATCCACAAACAATAATTTTTAAACTTTTTTTTAGATATCGATTATATAAAGTATCACTTAAAAGATAGTTATTTATAATTGTTTATAATTATATTGATCAATAAATTATTAACTTGAAAAAATGAATTGTTTATTACTATGACATTAAATAGTGATATAATAATTGTTACTTCGTTCGACTTATTTTACTTGTTATTTTTCTTTATAATAAATTAACCTACACGTTGTGAATGTCGAAATTAATATTGTGTTTCGTTCATGAAATATAGCATCGAGATAGATTCATAATGGAAAGAGTGAATTGCCTAGTAAAGAGAAAGGGCGGAAGGAGTTAAATTTCAAAAAATAAAGAAGACGATCACTTTACTACTATATACTACATTTAGACTTCTTTTATCGATCTCTTTAGGCATGATGATATGATCTCTTTAATTGCAAGGATGTTTTACACGTCTGTTAAGAAGACACTAATATAAATTATCTTTATTTACTCGTTGATACTGATTTATATTACTCTATTTTTTACGACTAGTAAGGGACGAAGGAAGTACTATAATAATCAATCATTTAAAGTAAGCACGATAACCAAAATGGATCGAGAGAGTAGCATTATATCTCCCAATTATTCTAGTGGTCCACTTGTTGTTTGTAAAATCATGCAATCCAATGCGACATTACTAAAAGATTAAAGAATGTTCTTAAAACTTTAAATTCTTCACATTATTAGCTTTTATTAGTTTAATTTAAGTTTAATGATTCTTTTATTACTCTTAGCTTTTTTAGTTAGAGTAATGATGTTGATTCTAATTCCATTAAAACGATTCCACACTCTTCTTAATTTATATGTGTATAAAATAATATTGAGCTATTTTTGGAGCTTATTTTAGATTTTTAGTTACAACCTACCCCATATCACATTATCTTCTACATGAAGATTGATCAAAATACATTTAAATATGGTAAAAATAGGAAGATTTTTTAACCTTAAACGTTCTCGAAAAGCCACATATTCCTTCCCATTAATTTAAGTCGCACTAGAAGCACATGGACCTTTTTGTATGATTTTGTTATACTTTTTTTTAGTCGATTTATAGTTTTTCAGAAATAATTTCTCTATATGTATGAGATAAGGGTAAGACTGTATATACACATATCATCATTTGCAGAGTGCAAATCTTACTTGTAGTATTATGCTAGGTTTATTTGTTGTTGGTGGTAGAAGAAAATGGAATTTATGTTTGATATTTAACTAAACCCCTTACTTTTACTCAAAACATAGATATATAGACATGGACTAACACGACAATAAAAACATCTTTAAGTGGCAATAAATAAACACATAAATAAAGAATATTAAAGTTTTTATCGATATTAGTTAATTGTCATTACATTCAATGCTGTTAAAAAAAAGTTAGGAATATATAGAAAGAGTGTTAATTGCTATTAACTTATTGTCGTTAAAGATCATTTTTTTACATATATTACAATTTCATCTAATATTAATTTTTGACCTCCATACTTTCAAATGTACATTACAACAAGTTTGTGCTAAGGATACGTACCTTAAAAGCGTTGACCTCAAATTAGTTTAAATTTTGAATCTGTCCTTGATCACGAAATAACGAAGAATTTCAAGAATTTGTGAAAAGGATATTCGTTAAATATTTTTTTATAGCACTAAACTTAGATGATTGGCCACAAGGAAGGCATCATTAATCGTCTTCTCCACTTATAAAGTGATGAAAGTTACTCATTGTTATGTATTTAATTTTAGACTTTCTTGATTCTTCCCTCATCAAGGTCAATTTTATCTGTTTTGGCTCTAACATAACTAATTAAGCCATATAATACAAGTAAGGAAACAATAATCAAACAGTAATGACCTTTCAATCTAGCCTTTTTTGGTTTGTTTAATTTTAATATTCAAATTTGCAACAATTATAATTTTCATTGGGGTTGGTGGATAGCTATTTGCATCAACAACTTTTAAAGGTATATGGATATTGGCATTGTGACAAGAAAAGAGATTTAGTGTGAAAACAACTACATATCTCTTGTTGTTTGGGAGTGTGAGATGTAGGCGGAGTTTACTCATTACGTATTTTTATGAGATATATAAATTATTTTTGATAGAACCTTGTCCGATTTAAGAAGAAAAAAAGGAGTTTAGAATGGGTTAATTATTGTGAAATTATCTCATATAATTGATTGAGTATTGTGTTGTTGTCTATTTATGTTATTTTGTATATTTTTTTTTTATCTTATGAATTTGCTTTTCCTTAAAAGAAGGTGATTCAAATGCACTTTCAAAATGATGACTTTATTTCACACTATTATGTTGAATGAGCTACTCTATGAAGGTGGCATTCAATGTTCTTATGGAAAAATGTATATACTAATTGCATTTCAAAATGATGACTTGACTTTACACTATATTGTAGAAAGAGCTACTCTATGAAGTTGGCATTCAATGTCCTTATAGAAAAATAAGTGTAATTTATTTCAAATACACCGTATATTCAAGTGGATTTGCATGTATCTGATTCTCTTATTCGTCTCTCTCCTATGGATTTGTGTTTTAGAATGTTTTTTGTCTTTTTTATGACAAGGAAAATACGTTGTCTCTACTCTTTGGGTGTGCACAGGTTAAAACCCTTGTTTCTATGTAGTATATTGCAAAGAGAAAAAACTTATACTAGACAACTCTGATGCGACAAACTCGTCCCAAAAGACAAATCATTTGTTTTCGTCGACTCATTCCACTAGGCCATTCAGAAGAGTCTAATTCCGAATCCATCTAGAATGTGTAAAACTAGCGTATACTATGACATTTTAGCCAAATAGAAAGAAAGAAAAAGAAGGTCTCCTTTTGATAATTTTTTTAATGCAATTTTTACGCAATATTGGAGAAGCCATCCTTTATATCAATCATTGCATTATTATATAATCATTATTGTGAACCTATTCATATTATATATTTTATTGAATTTGAGCCTAGACTTCATTAACAACTCACCGCAACAAAAATAATTTTTAACGGCATTAAATATTGACACTAAAAAAGAGTGTTAACGTCTTTACATGCATTAGTTAAGTGTCATTATGCAGTAGGAGCTCGAAGGTTTTGCTATAATCAAATCGAACACATGTTTAGGCTCGAGGAACCAACAAAGGCATTAATATTGCAAATACTAATGCCCCAATTATTGTATACCGATTTTATAATCAATGATTGAGTTGAGAATTTCTGAATAATTATCACTACTAAAAAAAGGCCAAAAAGAGACCTAGAAATGGAGACCTCAAAAATAGGTCAATAATCAGAGACCTCATGAGGTCGCTATTTAAATTAATATCTTTTAATTTTTTTTTAATGTAAGAGAGACCTCGTGAGGTCAATTTAATGAATATTTTTTTTTTAACCGGACTTATTTAAAAAATTTAAATTTTTTATCTAATTCTCATAAAATTGGAGACCTCATGAGGTCTCTTAAACAAAACCAAAAACCTAGCCAAAATTAAAATAGCTCTTTCTTCCCTCTCTCTTAATTTTTTTGGTCGACTGCGCGCCTCTCTCTCTTTCTCACTGACCTCGTCGACCGCGCGCCTCTCTCTTTCTCGTCGTCGATCGTCGATCGCCTCTCTCTTTCTCGTCGTCGACCGCCTCTCTCTTTTTGTCTCTCTCTATCGACCCTCTCGCTCATCGCTCTCTGTCAACCCTCGCTCTCTGTCGACCCTCTCGCTCGTTGCTCTCTGTCGACCCTCTCGCTCATCGCCAGCTCTCCGCCGCCAGCTCTCGCGCCGCCGCCTGTTGCAGTCGCCTCAGCAGCAGCGCCTCCATCTCCAGGTAAATTTATTTATTTTTGAGACACCTCTTTTTAAGGGAATGAAGCAGCTTGTTGATTTATCTATTGTTGGTTGTAACTCTCTTATCTCCTTACCGTTTAGCATACTGCCGAGTAGCTTGAAGACAATAACCATATCTCGTTGCCAGAAATTGAAATTGGATCTGCCAGTCTGTGAGATGAGTTATTCTATAACATGTTTCTTGAGAAAATGGCACTGCATGAATGTGTTTCTATTGATGATTTTTGGTTATTGATGATTTTTGGTTATTGAAACTAAATGTGTTAGATCATTGAGATGAGGTGTTTGAGGTTCATTTGACGTTCCAACAAGAGAACTAATATTTATTA
>NC_028640.1:74726047-74784692 GCF_001406875.1 Solanum pennellii | reverse complement strand
CCACCCCTCCCTCTCCTCCATCCCCATTGGTCACCCCGTCAAAATTGGATTATGAAAATATTTCAAATTTTAAAATTTCATTTTTACAACAACCCCTTACCCCCTCCCCTGCCACCGTTCGTCAAAAAAATTTGAAAAGAAAATTATTTTTGAAAAGTATATCAATTTTTTTTAAAATAATTACGCCATTACTACTCCTCAGCCCCTTCCCCCCCCCCTCTCCCTCCACCCTGTCAATATTTTTGAAATATATTTTAGGATCGGAATTTTGGGTTAGGTCATGTGTCTGATTTTCGAACAATCATAAGAGTCTGTCCAAGTTCGGGTGTTAGGGTCTAGTGCAAGATTGATTATCGAAGTTGATTTTCGGATCAGAAATTAATTTTTTTAGTGAGTATTTTGTAGTCTCAAGCAAAAAATAAAAAAAATATATTCTTCATTCTCCAACCAAACAATATTTTCTAATCACCAATCGAACATGAGAAAATATGTTAGAAACACACTTATTTTTCAAGAAAACATTTTCTAGGAAAATATTTTCCATTAAAAGTGTTTTTCTTCACACCAAACACATCCTTGATAGAGAAGTTTTGCATGAACTCAATACTGTAACTCTTGTTTGATAAATTCTTATTAGGATAATAGAATTTACTTGGCATAATTGATCTCTTGATTTCGTCAAACTACACCCTTTTATGGGATTAAAGTGGTCGATTGCAAAATATAGTAACATAGCTAGTTTGAGGTCAAATTTCATAGCAAGTACTGTTGTTAGATATCTTTTATATTTTTCTCTCAAAATTCTAATTAGTAATAACTATTGAAAAAATTAAGTTTTTAATCAATAATAAAGATGAATTGGAGTTACAAATCTTAGATATATGAACTCTAACAGATATTTTACTATCAACTCAAGCAAGTGTATTCATTGTTCAAAGCTGATGAATCTATAAGTCTTCTAAAATATCTCGGCCCAATAAAGTGAATATAAGCCTAAGTTATTACCAGCACTTGGTGTGTTCAACTAATTTGTTCATTTATCAAAAACCTCAGGTTAGCTATCCTCTCTCGAGATCAAGCTATTAGATGGAGGTTGGTATCCCCAAATCTATGTAAATGATCCTTTTTCTTAATCTAAACTTCGTATATCAAGTAAGCTAGAATATATGCAAGTTCTTGATGTTTACCATCATTAAAAATATAATATTTAGAAAAGAACATTAATACACAACGATCACCCCTTCATAAAAAGATATTATTGTAAAAAAAAAATTAACTAGTCGAATTTTAAGGTCCATGACCTTTATTATGAGTTTAAGTTCCATAAATCTAGTTATGAGTTAATCTAATCATAACTAGCAGTAAACAACAATTATCATGATTTAAACTACTAAATAACATTAATGTAGAAGTTATTCATTTCTTTTGGGATAAGATTGTAACATCTCGTAAATTGAAATAGTTAGGATTAATCAAAGAAACTAAGAGTAGTTATTTTTGGAAAGAATAGGAGAAATCTGGAAAATTTTGAAGTGTAAAAATAAGTTTTTGGTGATTTTCAAACGACCATAACTTCTAGTTCAGGATGAGTTAGGTCCAGTTCTTTATATGGTTGGAAATTCCTTGAAGAGATCTTTCTAACGCTTCCGAGTTTGCGTAATTTTGATTTTGTATGAGCAAGATAGGTCTATTGGAAGTTGGGTTGTTGGATTCACTACTAAAAAAAGGCCAAAAAGAGACCTAGAAATGGAGACCTCAAAAATAGGTCAATAATCAGAGACCTCATGAGGTCGCTATTTAAATTAATATCTTTTAATTTTTTTTTAATGTAAGAGAGACCTCGTGAGGTCAATTTAATGAATATTTTTTTTTTAACCGGACTTATTTAAAAAATTTAAATTTTTTATCTAATTCTCATAAAATTGGAGACCTCATGAGGTCTCTTAAACAAAACCAAAAACCTAGCCAAAATTAAAATAGCTCTTTCTTCCCTCTCTCTTAATTTTTTTGGTCGACTGCGCGCCTCTCTCTCTTTCTCACTGACCTCGTCGACCGCGCGCCTCTCTCTTTCTCGTCGTCGATCGTCGATCGCCTCTCTCTTTCTCGTCGTCGACCGCCTCTCTCTTTCTCTCTCTCTATCGACCCTCTCGCTCATCGCTCTCTGTCAACCCTCGCTCTCTGTCGACCCTCTCGCTCGTTGCTCTCTGTCGACCCTCTCGCTCATCGCCAGCTCTCCGCCGCCAGCTCTCGCGCCGCCGCCTGTTGCAGTCGCCTCAGCAGCAGCGCCTCCATCTCCAGGTAAATTTATTTATTTTTGAGACACCTCTTTTTAAGGGAATGAAGCAGCTTGTTGATTTATCTATTGTTGGTTGTAACTCTCTTATCTCCTTACCGTTTAGCATACTGCCGAGTAGCTTGAAGACAATAACCATATCTCGTTGCCAGAAATTGAAATTGGATCTGCCAGTCTGTGAGATGAGTTATTCTATAACATGTTTCTTGAGAAAATGGCACTGCATGAATGTGTTTCTATTGATGATTTTTGGTTATTGATGATTTTTGGTTATTGAAACTAAATGTGTTAGATCATTGAGATGAGGTGTTTGAGGTTCATTTGACGTTCCAACAAGAGAACTAATATTTATTATAAGAAAATTTCTTATTTTCCTTTAACTCTACGTCTACAAAGATTGTGTGCATCTAATTCAACACTAAAACATATGTGATTGTATTCATAGCATGTAAGAATGGTGTCATGCGTCATCTCTCAAACTCTCCTGCTTGGAAGCATTTTGATAAGACGTATCCACATTTTGCATATGAATTTAGAAACGTTAGATTGGGTTTGTCTACTAATGGATTTTTCAATCAAGCGAACAATATTACACTTGGCCTGTGATAATTACACCATATAATTTACCACCTTGGATTTTCATGAATGATGATACATGTTTTTATCTATGATTATACCTGGTCCAAAAAATCCAAAACAGAAAATTGATGTCTTTGTTCAACCCCTCAACTACTACTACTACTACTTGAATTCAATTACTCTGTATTTGCAGCTGGCCCTGTTGTGATTGCTTGATTGCCTTCCATTCTACTGGATATCCTTTGGACAAGGTTGAACAATATGCTGCATTGAGAAAGTATATACCTAACTCCACTATTTTCTCCTCCTTCCTAATTTCCTTGTCAAATATAAACTATCTATCTGCTCCTCGCTCTTAGGCCTTTCCTTGTCAATGAATTGGAGCCCCAACACCTTCTTCATGATCGTAGAAAAGTATATGAGGTTCATATTCTTAACTTCATATTCATGTTCCCCCATTATCCTGTTGACAACCCCCTCTAGGAGATAATTTTGACACTTCTTCATTTTTGCGTTTGATTTGTGGGATTTCAGCATCTAGAGATGTTTGGGATCCCCGTTCCCAGATATGCTTGCGTTAATAGAGAAGTGCCTTATCAACAACTGGATTATTTTGAAGAAGATGATGACTTTGTCGAAGTTCATGGGAATCGCTTTTGAAAACCTTTTGTGGAAAAGCCTGTTGATGGTGAGTTTTCCTGCCTTGCCAGGATTGTGGAAGTATATTTTGTCTGGTTGATTAGCTTAATATATCATATTTTTGAGTTCCTTGAAAATTTTGAGAAATATATAATGAACTCAACACATTGATGCCTCTTAGCTATGTTTGGGTTTGACAAGAAATCAAAACTGTACCATATTATGTTGTAACTACTAATGGAGTTTCAAAAGTTTAATTTGATTTGAGCTTAGACCTCAAGTCTACTACTTTTATCTTATGACTGCTATCGGACTGCAGGTTTCTCTAACTGGTAGAATTTGCTTTGGCACCTGCCGCATTTACCATTTACCGTGTCTTATTCAGTCTCTCATTATTTGAGTAGGTGATGACCACAGAATAATGATATATTACCCTAGTTCAGCAGGCAGCGGAATGAAGGAATTGTTCCGAAAGGTAAAAATAAAAAAAAATGACATTGTTTATTGCACAAAAATTTGAAATTGCTTTGGCCAACTTCTTTTTGAGTCAGACACTGCAGCTTTTCTGTTATGACTATTCTGCAAATGTTCTTGTATTTTTTAATCAACCACTCTCCTGTATAGAAACCCCTATATTCTAATAGGTATGATTGAGAGATATCTTCCGCAACTTAAATTTTTCTTCCAACATCACTGAAGAGAGATAGATTTGTCATTTCTTTCATTGGGATAGTGTCAAGACTTATTTCAGTTTCCTGCTTCTCCTTTGCTTTCATAGACTTCTAGGTGTCTACTTGTGACATTTCTTTTGTACTGAAAATTATGAGAGGAAAAAAGTTTTAATCCTGAAGCGAGCGTCTCTTTGTCAGTTGCTTATCTGTAATAGCAGGATTCATATCTTTTAAAAACATTGCAACTTTTTAACAATTGAAGTTCTCTTATTAAATGATCCATATCCTCCACCATAGTTTATGTCTATTTTACGATAGATTTAATAGTATGTTGTACATGCATTTCGGTTTGATGTTCTTTAACTTCTTTCTTTTTCTTCAGGTTGGTAACCGCTCAAGTGAGTTCCATCCAGATGTTAGAAGAGTGAGACGTGAAGGATCATACATATACGAAGAATTTATGCCTACAGGAGGAACAGATGTTAAGGTTCCTAAGTTTATTTTTTGGTTTCATAGAGTGAATGAGCTTAACTGTAATTGAAAATTAAATTTGATTTTCTTTATATAGTGTGTAGCATAACTCAGGTATTACTATGTCTGGCATAAAGATGTTAGTGGGCCCATAAGTTTTTGAATTCTTTTTGTTAGATAGTAGATGTTGTTAGATAAAGATGTTAGTGGGCCTCATGAGGTCTCCATTTTGTATTAATTTTTTCAGCTACTTCATAATAGAGATCTCATCAGGTCTCTAATTAACATTTTCTATTTTATAAATGCAGAAAAGAGACCTCATGAGGTCTCCATTTTGTATTAATTTTTTCAGCTACTTCATAATAGAGACCTCATCAGGTCTCTAATTAACATTTTATATTTTATAAATGCATGAGGTCTCTTTTCTGCATTATATTTTCCGTAAATTTCATAATGGAGACCTCACGAGGTCTCCAAAAATAAATGCAGAACAGAGACCTCATGAGGTCTCTACTTTAAAATAATATAAAATTAAATTAAATAATACAATGGTGACCTCATGAGGGCTCTTTTTTGTAAAAAATCAGATAATTTGTCGGTGACCTCGTGAGGTCTCCGTTTGGCGGCCTCATGAGGTGTCTGTAAAAAAGTGACCTGCATTTTACTGACCTAGCGTTGAGGTCTCTTTTTCGATCTCTTTTTTCCGAAAAGAGACCTCGTGAGGTCTCTTTTCTAGGTCTTTTTTTGGCCTTTTTTTAGTAGTGTATCTTGAATTCAAATCAAATTCTTTCTAATTACCCGTTCTTATTCTTTGTTTAACCTAATGTTGAGTGCACTTATTAAGTACTGTAATTTACTTTAATTCCCAATTAACAAGACATTAGTTTGTGGGCGTGTTTGGATTATTGTCTCATGACTCTAGTTGATGTAATTAGATGCTTTCTCCTTATTTCTCTATCAATTATTAAAGACACACAAAGTTAATTAAAGAGATAATTAGTAGTATACAATTAGATTATTAAAGCTTCCTGATTAAGGAGTCATATGCCATTTGGAAACTTATAAAAATTTCACTACTTTAACCGTTGATCACTTAGATACACTTTAGTTTGCATTATTACAAATCTTATATTGTTGCATTAAGATACGTCCAGATACATATACTTTATGATAAATGAGGTCAAAATTAAGTGTAATTTGTTTTCGATACACTGTATCCAAGTGGATTCATGACATGTAACTGAGATACATAGAGAAGTCTTGCTCGCCTCCTTCTCATCTCGCTCGCGACTCTACTATGTATGTGATATTTCAAATACTTATATCTAGACTGAATCGCATGAATCTGCTATACATAACTATATATCTCACTCGTCTCTCCCTATTTTAGCGTACGTCATGATTAAGATGTAAAATTTCAATGTCAAGTAGGTAAGTGGAAAATGACGGAGTAAAAAGGAATATTTAAATTTGGCACCCAAAAGAATGGCGTCATCAACATTTGGTCCCTAAAGTCCTGTCGCTGTTGAATTCTCCCACAAATAAGACACGAATTAAAGTTAATGATAATTAGTGGGCTTACGCAGACTTCCTAAAATCAATTCTGAATTCCACCATTATACCAATCATATTTTGATGATTAAAAAAAAAAAAAGTCAAATATATATCTTGGTCGGTAAATACTAGATAATATTCTTCTGTTGCAATTTAAGTTCATAATATATATTATTTATACTGATTTTTGAATTCTATTTCTTGAGTTAAATCGCATTATATGAACGTGTTTTATGCTTTGTAAATTTTTTTTATTTTCTTTTTTATTTCGATAAGAAATTCACTAATAAATTGTCATATTCACTGCTTTTTCATAAGCTTATCACTCTGGAAGTCTCTCAAAATCTTCTTTTAACTTGTCCTATAAATGCTTAAAAGTTATAAGAATCATCAATATTATCAAAATGAAAATGATGATGAAGTAATATATTTTAATGTTATAGAAAATTCCTTCCATTTGTTTATATATTGTTGCTAGCCAATGTCGAAGTTATCGTTAGGTTTTATTTGCCCTAAATTTCTTATCATAAATAGGTTTTCCTTTTAGGAAAAGGTTTTGGATTGACTAATCCTTTTCTTGTAGGAAAAGGTTTAGGACTCTATAAATAGAGTATTGTTCCTTCTAACTTAATCAGCATTCACAATGTAGTCTTAAGGGATTTGAGAGTTTTGGTTAGGGGGAGAATTTATGGATCACAAGCTTGATACGTTATCAATTGTGTGAACCTCCATGTATTCCGAGTGTCTTTTGGTATATTTCTCGTTGTCTTCTTACTCGTTGTCTTTCAAAATTTGCTTTGCTAGCTTCCGCATTTACACCTGCTTATTTTCGGTCCTAACAATTATGTGTGTCAAAGGGTGTTCACTTAGAATTCTCTTTGTTAGAGAATTATATTGTATAAATCGAATAAATTATCCCTTAACATATTATTATTATATCTACTAGCTGTATATATATAATTTTCTATAAAATGTGTTAGCATTTGAAGAAGTTAATTAATAAATTAACAAGTTACTATAATTATACGTGGCGTCAATTTTTTCAAAATATATATACCTAAAATTTTCATATCACATATTTACATCACTAACTTATGAATTTAAAACTCAATAGTTTTTGTTTGAACTCTCTCTCTTTATGTCTATCTATATTAATATAAAGGCGATCATTATAAAAATTTATAAATTTCAAATTCTGAATTTAGCTTAACAAAGAAATATATAAGAATTAAAGAGAGAAGGAACTTTAAATCTTTGCCACAAAGCATCAATTAATTTAATTAATATTGTGTATGGGAGATGGGCAGATTCATTAATCCTCACCATCAACTCTGTGGATATGATTATGCTTTTCTTAATTAAAAGTCTCAGATTTAAATAAATAATTTTTTGCTAAAAGGTGCTATCCTTCGAAAGGGACTTTATCCGACATGAATTCAAACTAATCAGATTCTTATATAAATATCAGACATCGATTAGAAAATAAAATAAAAAATCTCTAATCCTCTATGCATGGGGGATTCCCACTACCACTAATATTAATCAACAAAGTTGTTTCATTACTCACGCTATACACATACATATATAGTGGCATACAACAATTCTTTTATATATATATGATTTTTAGGTTTTAATTAGGTGTTGTTGGCCGTTGGGTACAAATTAAACCAATATATATGTATACTTTATACACATTTAATAACCAACATTTTTAATTTCTAGTGGATAAGATTGCTTGCTGGTGAAATTTTCTTCTTAATGTCCCAAATCCAATTAAAGTAAACCAAACAAAATGAAGTTTCTTTATAACATGTGTGATCATCAACCTGAAAAGAATACTAGTTGTGTATGTATTTTTTCTGTCTCAATTTATGTAACATCGTTTAATTTAATATAAAATTTAAGATAAAAATAAAAATTATTAAAATTTGTGATTTAAATATCCTCACTAACTATTTGTGTGGCTTTAAAATTTAATATTGAATTATTTCTAATTATAAAAATATAACATTCTTTTTTATATTAAGTGTCACATAAATCTAGTCAAAGGGGAAGTGGGTACTAAATTGCAAATTAATTAGAGGTGCATGTGATCACATGAAATTAATTACTCATTTAATTTGAACGAAAAGAAACTTAGACCATTCACTTATTTAATGGACTATAGCTAATTAAACCTTGTGTATACGGAAATGGCATAATTGGCCAAACATCAAATGCAAGAATCGATATGGACGGTGATGGAATGATAAGTATTTCTTCATTTTTGATTGAAATTTTTGAATTTAAACCTTAGGTTCAAACCTTGAGTGTACAAAGTTCGAAAACACTTGAGATTTCAGTATTTCACAAAACGTAAAACAAAATTTAACAGAATCTCAATACGGAAACCAGTTCATAAAATAATGGTAAAGTGGGAGTATAATAGACATGCCACTTGATGTGTGAGAATATCAAACTCTTTCCAAGTATGGAATCCTACAACGTTTGGATGATTCTCCAAATTGGTGGGGATTCTTTAATTGTTTGCAAAACCACAAGTTTTTATCTATATATATATTTTATATACAAAAAAAATGTGTGAATCTAATCACATTACATCAATTTGAAATTACTACTCAATTAATTCTCTACACAAAAGGTGATGCATATTGGAATCACAGCCTAATTCACATTCCCCTAATTTATTGATGTCCATTGATACCAAAGACATAATTTTTTTGCCCTTTTGGTTGGAATGCAACAACAATTATATATCTGGTAAAGTTTCACGAATGAAGTCTGGAGAGAATTAAGCGTAACATAAGCGGATTCACTCTATTTTCATGAGATATAGATATTTATATTTTTTTTGATAGACCTTTGATTCAAAAAGATCATTTTTTAACTCAGAATGAATATCTTTTAATTATAAATCATAATATGTGTATGAATACTAGATCTAGTGTATGATTTCTTTTTAATTACCCCTTTCCAAAACATCTTTTAATAGGTAAAGAAGGATAATGCAATTGGATTAAATTAGTTGTTAATTAAGAGTGACACTGTTTAATTAACTTTTATTTGAACTTGTGATACTGTCACCGTCTTTAGAAATTAAAAATAAACATTACTTTAATTGATGAGTAGCACTAACTAAGATATTTACGTAATAAGATAAATTTTCAGATAATTATAACTTAAAATATTTTAATAAATATTATTTTCTCAATTTCAATTTATATGACATGATATATATTATCAATATTTTATCTATATTAAATCCCACCGATAAAATCCACAAAGTTTTTTTTTTCAAATTAAACTTCTTTGTCAAAAATACTTAATTTGTCAGACTAAACAGATTAAAATATCTTAACATTTATTATATAACTTGAATTCATTATATTTTTGGGGCCTAAAGTGGGCACGTAAATATAATGATTATTGTGGTTGGAAAAACGCATCATATTCTTGTTAAATATTGGTTGCATTAATATTCAGATAACTCCAAATCTTTAAAGAAATAAAATTGCAAATTGGAATTTCAAATCTTGAAGGTTCCCAAAAGAATTTTTCTAGAGTACAGTAATATTAAAATTCATATTAACTTCACATTCTATATTAGTATTAGACTTTTAGATCCGTTTCATATATAATTTCCATAAATACATCAGCAAATTAAAGTAAATTCTGTCACTATAGAATGATTTGATCTTAAAATAGATATGATGCTTATTCCCATTTATATTTATTTGGCTGCAAAAAATTAAGTGTCGAAAAACATGTGGGATTCTATTATGAAGAAGCCAAACAATTATACTAATCGCGGAAAAAAAAGATAAATATATTCTTAAGTCTTAACTATTATAAATGGTATGTGTATATCCCTCGTTATATTTTATATATGTATATACATTTACCATTAAAAATACTTTTCACTTATTATAATGAAAAAAAATAAGTGTATTTTTAAGTCTTAAATATTATAAACGGTATGCATATATCTTTCGTTATATTTTATTTTTTTTAAGTCTTACGTACTATAAACAATTTACCATTAAAATACTTTTCATTATTATAATGAAAAAAGGAAAAATATATTCTTAAGTCTTAACTATTATAAATAGTACGCATATATTCTTGATTTTATATATATATATATATATATATGTGTTTACCATTAATATACTTTTCATTATTATAATAAATTAAATCGCGAAAACAATCAATAAATTTATAAAATTACTTAGTACATTGTTTACAAAACATTGGAATTAGACACATTTTTGGTTCAATTAAAAGGAATATACATAGTGGATGTTGATCTCATAAATAAAAAGTCTGATAATGAGTCATGACGTTATTGCTATGCGTAATTTTAGACAATTAGGAATTATTTAAACAAAAAATTTGAATATAATACTACTTTTTTTTTCAAAAAATAAAAATTGTACAATTATTCGAGGAAATAATTTTTCTATCCGTAATCTTTCAAAATTTCATTAATATTTTTACAATTATACCCCTTTATATATGTAGATTTGATTAGTAAAGAAATTAAGAAATCATTCTTCAAACTCACCAAGTATATAATTAAAATGAAAAATCTAAAGTTTCATGGAAATAATATTTACATAATTATGTCACTTATTAAATAATTATAATTTTTAAAAGTAATAGACAATTAATTATTAATTATAAGTTTTGAGTACTAATTGCAAGTAAAGTTTGTATTAGTTATATTTTTATTAATTATATAGAAATTATTTTTTATATTAATCTAATTTGATGAATTAAAAATAGTATATAATACACAAAAATATTTATTTATAAATATAATGGATAGTCACATCCTTAACCATGTTAATATACCCATAAAACTTCATTATTTCTATATATTATATAAAATTAATACAAACGTTACTTTTACTAAATCAATAATTTTCATCTAAATATTCTCATAATATTCTGCGTATTCCTCGAATTTCGGACCCTATATAAACCCCCTCTCTTCGCTTCCAACTCAGCCCATCACAAGTTTTCCGTTTTTTCTCCCACTCTTCACTGCACAAAATCATCAATGGCGATTCGCCGGATTTTAGCGAAACGCTTATCTAGTACCCTGAAAATAGATCCACTTCCACCTCTTACGGTTCTAGAACGTTCTCACATTCCGGCGACATCGCCGGATTCCGTCAACGGTGATTTCTTCCGACGGTTTCTCCAGAGGAGAGAAATCAATCATGTGGCGAGACTGCCGGAGTTTTTATCTATTCCGGTTGGAGAAAAATTGAGAGAGAAATTGAAGTCTATAAATGTAACTGGAGAAAGGATTAAATTCGAACGCCTAGCTCCACCGGCTCCGTCTACGGCAACGGCGTTGCTCCCGGCGGAAACGATGGGGAAGATAACTGTGAATGATGCTAAGAAGATACTGAAAATTTCGCAGTTGGAAAAAGTGAAATTGAGACTTAGAGAGTTACCAATGAACTCAATTTCGTACTCTGAATTCGTTCAGATTTGTGATGAATTTTGTTGTAACAGAGAACAGAGCTTGGATTTCGCTAAAATGTTGGACGAATCCGGTAGCGTCATCGTTCTGGGTGACGTCGTTTTTCTCCGTCCATATCAGGTATATATATTATCCCCTTTCTTCGTCCCAATTTACGTGATACGATCAAACAATTTTAATTTTACAATATTCATTACTAATCTTGTTGATAAAATTTGAGAAACTTTCACATATACTCACTCAAAAATGATCTAATTATTCTCCATAACTATATTTCGTAGCTACATCTCTCATAGTGGGAGAAGCGAGCTAGACTATGAGAGAAGCGAGCAAAAAATGGTAAAGAGTGGAAGAGAAGTGAGTTTGTAGGTACATCTCACAGTAGGAGAGAAGCGAGCGAAAAATGGTAAAGAATAGGAGAGAAGTGAGTCAAAAAATGGTAAAGAATAGGAGATAATTGAATTGTATATGTATATTAATTAAATAATTATATATTATACATATGTATTTGTATATATGACATATGTATTTGTATATATGGCAAGCGAGATTGGGAGAGGTAGGATAGAGGCGAGCCGAGCCAAAGAGTTAGAGAGAGGTGAATTGTATATATATATATACACGTTAAATAATTGTATATTATATATAACGTATTCGTATATTTAGGCTAATTATACATGTACAAATGTGATTAATTATATAAATTTAAAATGTTAATTATTGCAAACTAGCATGAATAATTAAATAACATAATTTTACTTAACCCTGTAATTTTCCTCCAATTTCAGGTGGCAAAATCAATGAACAAAATAATATCAGAATCCATAGCATCACCAAATGACCCAAGAAGAAGAGAGTTTGAACAAATGGAAGAACAAAAGGCCTTGATTGATCAAAAAGCCCAATCACTTGTAAGAGGTGAACTTTACTTTGGGCTGGGCTTTTTAATTCTCCAAACATTGGGCTTTATGAGGTTAACATTTTGGGAATTGACTTGGGATGTGATGGAGCCCATTTGCTTCTTTGTGACTTCATTTCACGTTGTTCTTGCATATGGATTCTTCTTAAGAACATCAACAGAGCCAACTTTTGAAGGGTACTTCCAAAGACGATTCAAAGTTAAACAAAAGAAGCTCATGAAGACACATAAATTCGATCTCGAAAAATATAATAAATTACGAGAAGTATTTTATCCATCTTATTATAACCAACAACCATATTATGGATTTTCTTAGAATTATTCGATCATGCAACAAGTCTAGTTTTTGTTGTACCATGCATGGTTAGTATGTGTATATAGTCTATTTTTATGCAAAAAATTGAGAGTAGGTAGAATATGATGATGACGATGATGAAATTTCACAAGTTTGGATCATGGATGTAAAATTTTATGTATCCTCAAGTATGGAATGATAAATCTTTAGAATTTAGAATTCGTGTAGATCCATTACTTTATTCTTATAGTTGTGAGTATGTCACCACTTAACAAGTCGATCTACCAAATCTTCCTATAATAATGAGGTTTATTGATCTATTATACACAGTCTTATCTTATATTTCAACAGAAAACTGTTTTCACTAATTACTAAGGGGGCGTTTGGTAGGCTGTATTAAAAGAAATAATCCATGTATTAGATGTGGTATAATTTAATACTGTGTTTGGTAGGAATGTGAGCCTATGTATAACTAATCCATGGATTAGTTAGTACATCCTACATGGTATTATGTGATGTATTACTAATACATTCCATTTGGAGGTATTAGCTCTAATACCATGTGACTATTCTAGATAAAGACAAAAATACCCCTCAAATCCTTTTAATATTTTATTTATTTTTTTGGTTTTATATTTTACATTTTACATTTATACTAATAAAGTTATTTAAATAAATTAGCTTACAAATTTTATTATTTAGATATAATTTTTTGTTTTTAAAATATGAATTACTTAATCTATTTATTATTAATATAAAATATTATAATCCGACTAATATGTTAATGTTGATGTATGAATTTAAGAACAATTCATAAGTAAAATATTGTCTCTTAATGAAAATTCATTAAACATTACACAAGTAGTCTAAAACAAGAGTGTGTGTGTATATATATATACAAACACACATATCTCGAGTATAAAAATAGTTTAATTTATTTTTCTATATTTATTTTATATTTTTATTTTATTTTATGATAAAGAGTTTTTTAAAATTTATTGATACAAAACAAAGTTCAATAAATTTTCTCTATGATCATTATAGTTGTGTGACCTTTTGAGTTATTAACTCTAATTTATTAAGATGACAATTATTTACTCTCAAATAATTTAAGTGAGAAAATAGTGAACATGACAATAAAAATTTTATTCTCCTAACTAGTTAAAAATGTTATAAAAAAATAATATTCTTCGTTAATTATCTAATTTGACTCAATTACATGAAATACAAAATCTCATAATAATTCTAGGGTATAATTGGAAAGTTTCTTTTTTAAAACTTTTAAACCACACATAAAATTAGATAAGAAACAATGAACCAAACACTTGATAAAAATAATCTCTACATTACTAATTCTGCATTGCTAATCCCTACTTTGTTAATCCCTGTATTACTAATCCCTGCATTATTCATTTTTGTACCAAACGACCCCTAGATGTATATGCAATATGGTATGGATATGTATGTCTTTAACAAGTTTTCAAAATATTGACATATGTGAAGAGGCGTACCTCATTAATTGCCTATAAGGTAAGTGAATGAATGTATTCAAAGTTTGAACATTGTGAGTTTGATTTTGAAATCTGTAACAGTTTTTTTATTTGAAATGTATTATTTATATTTATTTATAGGGGCGTCAAAAATGAATTCAAATATAGGTAATTCATCCAATCAGTCCAGAATTCTAAGGGTTGGACTCAAGATAATTTAAATTGGGCTCAATCTTAACCAATTCAAGCCTAACTCATTTGAAGAGAATCTTCAATTGAGTCCAATTCAATCTCCACTTTCAACCTGTTTTAAAACTTTTTATTAAGATATTTATTATATTGAGGATATGAATTGTTATCTATTTAACATCTTTTAGGATTTATCTATCCATTTGCTTTTTTTTTAAAAAAAAAAAACAATTGAAATTATTGAGATTAATTGGGTCAAATTGGACGGGTCCAAGACCCAACCCGTTTTTAAGATCATTTGAACCAACCCATTTGAGCTCAAATTAAATATGGGCGGGTCAAGACCCAACCCGACTTTTATTTCAACCAATTTTAATATTTCCAATTTCAACCCAAGTCGCTCATTCAACACCCCTATTTATTCGGTGAATATTTTATGTAACACATATAAAAGTCTTAAATTCAAGTAAATCATAACGCGATTATTCATCTTTGGGCTTATTGATAACGAATCGAACAATTTCTCTAGCCAAGCCCATTATTGTTATCCTTATGGGCTTTGAATCCATTTGAAGTGGGCTCATTGCTCTTTCAAGACAAGACCCATTTTGTAATCCAAAGTAACCCGGCCCATTGTTAAGTTGTATACATATTGACTTGGTACAAACACGAGTTAATTTATAATTATAGAAAGTTCTATTAATACATTTAACTGACACATAATAAAAGATGTGATGATGAATTGATAGATATTTCAAATATCTATATGACAATAATAACACACACACATTTGTACATGAAAAAAGGGACACAAAATAAAGTGGCAAGAAATTTTTGGTACTAACTGCATATGCATTTGCCACCAGCTTCATGTATATTCAACAAACTGATGACCCACTTATGTATATAATAATATAAATAATTTATAATATTTGGACCATCCATGTTTATAATTTCTTTTTTTGATAAGGGCCACCACATCATCTATTTTTTTGATTTGGAGAATCTGAAAAAAAAGATAAAAATTAGATATTTGATATTCAATATATGAGCTAAGAATAGTTGAAAACTTCCTATGATATTTAATTTAATTGTATAATAATAACAACAACAACATGTTGGTATAATTCACGAGTGAAATATGAAAAATATAGAATATACAACAAATTCTATCTCTATCTTGGCAGGTCGATATTTACTCATACAGTGTCACAATTTAATTCAATCTTTTGAGAGATATCGTGATTAAGGCCCCAAAACATGTATTACATGATGCCTTATAAAATATTTAACCTATTTTAAGAAGCTTATCAACTTAAAAATCTGATTGTTATTCTCTTTGACTTGCCTTTATCGACCTTTTTTAGTCATTAGCATCATAATTTTTCATTAATAAAGTATTTAATCTTTTTTTGAGATTTATAAAATTAGTCTTTATTAATATAAAAATTTTTTTACCAATATATTGAATAAAATATTTTTTAAAAAAGACTTTCTTACCATAATCCACCCAAAAGGATAAGACGAACTTAAAGCTTTAAGTTTATGAATTTTACAACAATCTTAAGTTAATATAAAGTTATAAAAAATAACAAAGTTCATTATTTTGTACATCTCAATTTATATGATATTTTTTATTTTTTAAAAAATTAAACTGTTTAAGTTTAATCGAGAATATACGATATCTTCAAATTTTTTGAAAGAAAATTTATATATATATATGTAAATTATGTAAGAAATACTATAAATCACAATAATTGATAATTCATAAATTTTAAAAAATATATTAAAATTCACGATCAAAGATAAACTTATTTAAATCTTAAAATTTTAAAAGTAAGCATGAAATAAATATTTATAGATCGAATTTACGGAAGAAATATAAAATGGTTAATAATAATTATATTAAACCAATGGAAGGTGGACCAAAAAGTGTCCAACCACCGATTTGCAAGTTGCAATTGGTGAAGTGGTAACGTAATACTTACTTTATATGTACAAGTCCCTACTCCCACAACCAGGGTGGAGCCGTTACGAGTTCGATAAAATTTAATAATTTTATTTTAAATGTTATATTTATATGAAAATATATTTAATATATAAATATTAATTAATTATTTATAACTTAATAAATAAATAAATTTTAATATATATTCATAAATTTAAAATTCTGTATTCAATTCTGTCAGCTAATAATATTATGGGTGAGTGATGATTCTTCAAATAGCACTCCAATATGTATACTGTCCAGGTTGACACTGGATAAGGAAAAAAAAAACATAAATACAAGAAAAAATTATGTGAGTAATAATTACTAATTAAACATTATACTAAACACATTAACAACTGCTTAATTGATATGCAGATTAGTACTAGCATGTTTTATTAAATTTATAAAATTAATTTATTTTGAAAAGATAATTTTTATTTAAGTGTTTTTTGAGAAAAAAAAAATTTAGATAGTAGTAGTCTGTGTCTGTTCAATTAATTTAAAAATCACTTTTATTGATATCAAAGTAGAAATTTGTGCTTGATTAAAGTTTCAAAAGTCAGCTTATATTTTTCTCAAAAAGATTGAACAAAACCTCAATTATCTAAAATAATTATTAAATGAAAATTATTTTTTGACTTTTGCAAAATTAAAAGGGATTTCGATATAAGAAAAGAATTATCGCAACAAGATGAGAGTTTAGATAATTATTTTAGGAAAAATTACATAAATAATACATTTTAAAAAATAATTACTGATTTTAGCGATACTTTTTGTTTATTACCATTTATAGCAATACTGTGATAAATCTGTAATATGTATTAAAATTGTATTATAAATGAATTAAAAGCGATCAAGTGAAAAAAAATATTGTTGCTATAAATGGTAAATATTTTATTATTATAGCACATTTATGTAAGTTTCCCA
This sequence comes from Solanum pennellii, assembly GCF_001406875.1. NCBI lineage: Eukaryota > Viridiplantae > Streptophyta > Magnoliopsida > Solanales > Solanaceae > Solanum > Solanum pennellii. Next base: position 74,767,181 of record NC_028640.1, on the reverse strand, counting down.
TTATTTTATATGACGTTTATATTTGGCTGCGAAGAAATTTTGTAAAAATGATTTCTTATGGCCACTTACCCCTATTAAGTCGGAGAAAATTATTTTATTCAGATTTTTTTGTGTAGTGAAAATCTACTATTTGCTAACGCAAATTTCTAAAGAATTACAAAATTAAACTATTGGATTATACACTTTTTTTTTAGTTTGATAATACAATAACATATGTGTATTTAGAATAGTCTTATAAAAATAAGTGAAATTCAAAAATGATAAATATACAATAAATATTATCAATATCATAAAAATACATAAATTATATTCGATAAATCCTTAGCTCAAAAATATAATACAATACAGTGAAATTGCCCATTTGAATTTTGAAATATCACATGAAATAACCAAACACGTTATCATCATCTAATTAAATATTAAATACAAACTTTAAAACGGCGTAATAAACGACACAGACAAATTAACATACAAATTTTGTCTACAAAATGTTAATTAATTCGATAAGAGACCCTATATAGTATAACAATTAAATATTTGGTAAACGAAATTCATATTATTTTGCTAATTAATTAATTGTTGATTAAACTAATGGCACCCCAAAAGATACCTTTCAAATAGAATATACATTTGTTTATTAGACCAACTACGACAAATTATTTGGATCAATCTTTCACAATATCTTTATTTAAATGTGTTTCATTTTCTAAACCTTCATTAATTAACTACTATATAGTATTGGATAATTTAGGCAAATACTTAAAAAATATATATTTGATGAAGAGTAATCATAATGATTACTGAATAAACATAAAAATAAATAAATTAATTAAATTATTTGAAATAGAATTGCTTTAGAACAAAGCAATGAGTACTTTTGATTTAAGGTCACTTTCCTAGTAGTTAAAAATCATAATGTGAGTGCTTTTTGCAAAATTATGGGGTAGAGGTGGGGTGAGGCGGAGGTAGAATGAAACTGTATTGAGAATAAGTGATTTGACGTGACATGATATGATATTTGTAGTTACTAACGATACGTGATCTTAAATATGAAATTACAGTAATCGAATATTATGATAGATTGTAGATGGTCTAGTCCTATTTCTTTATCAATGTTATTATTTTTACTCTCGTGCTATTCTATTATTCGACTAAAGCAATTTAATTTTTTTTAATTTTTTGGCTTCAGTTTTCGTGTAATTATTGTTGTATATGTTCTTTTTTTCATTATTTTTAGCATGACTCATATTCGAGTCAAATGTCTATCGAAAATATTTTTTGTATTTTCATACGATAAAGGTAAATCTATATATTATACATTATCCTTCGAGAATATTCGTCCAACCTCTATTTATGAGATTACTTATTATTTGAGTGTTGTTTAGTATAAATTGTTATATTTGATTCTCTTATGAGTTGTTTTTGACTATGTCGATTATATTTCAAAATTAAGTAACATTTTTTTTTTTAATATTTGAACAAATCATACTTATATTTAATGCATGGACTTAACATTTGAACTTATTGTCCTTATATTTTAGACAAAAAGAGTAATAATTAAAAGAAGAAAAAATATATAGTTTTTTTTCATGTAGAGACAAAGACCTTACAACTCATTCTCTACTTTTTCTCATTAGTCTTTTTCGTTTATTTTTTGTTTAATAGCAGGAAAACGAAGAAAAATAAAAACTTCGATTTTAATTATGAAGTGGATTAGGATAACCCCACATCTTTGCATTTTTTAATATAAATTGGGCCAAACATTTATGGCACTTCAATTTTTGTTTGTCGTCCTATTTTCCCTACTCTATTATTAATCTTTTAATGCACATTTATAACAAACTATTTTGCTTTGTTGCACCAATACAATTTATTTTAACTTCCAAATAATCAATTTACATGATTTTATTTATTTAACACAAGATTTTTACTGTCAGAAATAAAACTATATAATAATTTAAAATTTATGAGTTTTGAATTGTAAATTAATATATTATTGATAAATTTTTAAGATAATTTAAAAATAAAAATTGAATTTAATCGTTAAATTCGCAACTCATGCTCTAACTTTTCTCTACTTGCAATTTGTTTTGAACATAGTTTTTCAAAAAAATATTAAAGTTGTTATAGTTTAATAGTTGCAACTTTATTAAGTTTCTAACGGCTCAACTTTTGATTTGTCGAGAAATAAATGAAAAGATTTTTTTTTCAATAAATGACTCAGAATCGTTCTAAGATATTTTTATTATTTGGGAATTCTCTCTCTCGTTAATTAGTTTTCTCTTTCTTCTCTTGCTTTGTTAATCTTCTCTTTTAATATAGGTTAAGCGTGAAAAAGAATAATCTAAACGAAGACGTTTGTTTTTTTATGTTCTTTTCATATTCTCTTCCTGCTCCTTATTATTAAGATGTCTATCCTCTCCGAATGAAAAAAATATTGTCCAACACTTCTATTCAAAATTTTAAGCGTAAAATAATTGTAAATTAAGAAAAAATAGTATTATCATATATGGCCATTCTCTTGGGTGGTTTTTTAAGAACAGTATTTTGTTGATTAATTAGATTATCACATGTCATCATTAATTAAACTCAAATAATTTTATTTTTATTTTAATCTCCTTACATTTCTTTATACCATGGTTTTATTTATGGTCCACCTTTAGAAAAAAAAATAATTGCAAGGTAGAGACTGGAGAGTAATCTATTGGAATATTATAATATAGGTTTGGTAACCTATAGAAGCCAATAAACTTAAGTTTTTAATAATTTCTTACTAGGAGTAATATTATCTCTATTCTACCATCTAAATTATAATTTGACTTTAATATATTTTCTTACTAGGAGTACCAAATTTGTCTCTCATAGTAGAAAATTGCAAATAAAAATTTGAAATGGTCTACTTCTAATTTGACTTTCCCAAAAAGAACAAACTAAAGTGATGCATTTCAATTTTCATAAAGTACTTAACTATAACTACAAAAATGCTACATTATTTTTTTCAAATTTAAGTCAATTGGAGTTGACGTTTAAGTAAAGGGAATTGAATTATTGAACCAAATAGAGGTGTTTGGATTTTTACACATTTCCTTATTTATGACATTTGGTTTATTAATTATTAATTACAAACCAAAAAATGTTTAAACTTTTTTACATTTATTTATCCTTTGGTTGATGAGTTGTAACTAACTACAACACTCATATTGAGGACCAAGAATCCAACAAAAATTAAGACTAATTTTATATTAAATTAACCATAGTATAACATACTATTGAAATTTTGCATGAGTGGGGATTTTTTTAGGTAAACAAAACACCAAACTTTAACTACCCTTTTATTAATGATTTTAAGTCGTGACAAATTATAAAATCGATTGCTTGTCATAATAATATTTTATTTATTTGTTTTATACCTTAAAAGAAGTAATATTAGTTTGTAGGATTGTATCATCTTTAATCAAAACAAAGGGGTATACTCATTTCCACGTCTTTGCTTATTTACCATTTATTTTGAACATTTTTTGAAAAAAATAATATTGCATAAATTTTTTTTGAGTTGAATAAAAATTTTGAATTAGAGAATATATTTTTTTTTTTATAATAACTGTTGCAACAGTTAATTACTACAACTTATGAGATCTTATTATAAAAGAATATACTTCAAGTATTATATCAGAATATATTATTCGTTTTCAATGTTTTGAACTGTTATTATTTTTATGAAACTTTTTGTTACTCATGTGAAGCTGATGAAGATAAAATAAAGGTGAAAAGTTAAATTTTCTTTACTATCTAATATGAAAAAAATATAAAAAAGGTAGAAAGTAAGTTTATTGTCGATTGCCGACATAACATTATAAATATCACTGATAACACTCATTTGTGTTGAATTTCAATTTAAATCACTTCTATTAAATCAAATTTATAAATATATCGAGAAAAGATAAAATATTCATGGCATTAAATACTTTCACTTAGTTTCATAGTATACCAAGTTCTATATACAATAACTCTAAATACCAATCTTTTTTATTGGGATTATATGTTTTAGTAACCCCGGCATAAAATAAATGGTGTGAAAGATTTTTTAAAAATAATTTGTGTTCTGTTTTATTTGATATTTTATATATATTTTATTTAATAATATGTTTTTCTTTTTTCATCTGATTTGTAATAATTCAAGTAATATTTATAAGATATTAATAGGCATATATAAATTATTGTAAGTTTCTACATCATTCCAATTGTTTAGATCTTGGATAATTATTTTTAATTTTAGTTTTGGAAACTTTTCCAATTGAGTCAATTGTTGCATAAACTATTAGAATTAGTAGAAATATTTTAAAAATAAAATCAAGACGTTACTTGATTGAGTATGTCAATTTGAGTATATTTTTACTTGTATAATATCTTAAAAGTATTACTTTTAATTACACTAATATGTCTAAATAATCAATATCGCAATGAATTTTATGTTTTAGAAGACATTTAAATTAGGATAATGATTTTTTTTTTCAATTTAATTATTTAGCAATCTAATTAATTTAAAATGAAATGTCTAAAAATACAGTCGAAGACTTGAAAATAATTTTACAAAGCTAATATTAGAAACACGATTATTATTGAAATTGGAGGCGAAATGGATAAATTAAAAGAAAAATTCAATTAACATTTATTATAATTAAAAGTAAATACTTAATTCTTTATATTTATGTATGTATATAAACATTGTTCATTTTGAGACCTTATTATTTTTTAATTTGTTTTGTGAGATGAAAGTTAGTAAACAGTATTCTCGCCCAGTAAGTTGTTTATTATAAAATTTCTTGTTAAACAATTATATCAAACCAAAGTAAATTAATATTTTATTTTCATCACAATTTTTATAATTTAATTTACATTTTTTTAAAAACTATTTAGGATCGGAAAAAAAAAAAAAAAACTTAAAGAAGAGCATTTACAACACTATATAATTAATTTAGTGCTAGCCAAAGTCATGCATGTCATAAAAGGCGTTTTTTTTCAAATTTAAGTCAATTGAATCAATTACTCTGTTTTTTTATTTGATATCTGATATTTATATTAAAATTTTTATTATTTTAAAATTATAATATTATATAAGGCCTATTAAATAATAAGATTATGTTGATATATAAAACTCAAATTATAATATTTATAATTAAAAAAAAAATTATACTTCATTTTTCATTTGATATATGATATTTACTATATTATATAAGACCCATTAAATAATAAGATTATTTTGAAATATAAAATTCAAATATAAAATTTATAGTTAAAAATAATTTATTTTTATTTATTTTATAACAATTCTCGTTGATCTGGAGCTGGATAATTGGATCAAATAAAGACATTTTTACGGCATTTACTGTATTTATGACATTTGGTTGATTATTAGTACATAATATTAAACAATTTGCATTTATCCAGGGTGGATGAGCTGTAACTACCTACTAACACTCATTTTGTGGACCAAAATTCCAACAGAAAATAATAAGCTCCATTTTATTTTTAATTAAAATCATAATAAATATTCAAAAAATTAAAAAAAATAATAATCTCTACTCTAACTACATCAAGAGATGTGGTGCTAAGTTTGAATAAAATTCATCATCGAAAATTTGTTTAAACGTTAGATGCCGTATACACTTTTATCATAAATATTATTATTTCTGATCTTATTATTAATATTTTTATTTTTTAAACGTGAAAATTCTTAACAAGTTAATACAATATAAAACAAAGTATATAACGAGTATTGAAAAAAAAAATATGTGTAGTCGACAATTGCTAGGGAATTATACGTTAAAAGTAACTTAGTCAAACAGAATTAGTAGAAAAATAATTATAGTTTAATTACCCCAATTAAAACCTATATTAGTGGCTTAATAAATTAATGACCGTTTTTGTAGTAGATAAATATATAATATGAAAAATGCATAAGTAGCCTCAATCTATGTTCAAAATTTCAGAAATACAGTTATAAAATAAATTTTTACCCCTTTTTGACCTATGTGACACTATCATTGCAAATTGTCAACACGAGCAGGATTCATGAGATAATATCAAATAAGATAAAAAGAGATAAAAAAATATTTATAAAATAAGTTAAAGATAATAAAATCTTAATATAATATAAATTATGCCTCTAAAATTTCGAATAAAAATATTTGTGTATTTTTCCTATAGAATATATTAAATAAAATTCAGCCACTAGCTCTAGCCGTTTGACTGACTCAATAAATTAAATTAACCGACAAATAATTTTTACAAAATACAAAGTAAACGTGTCTATGACATGGCTTTCATTTAATTTTATTAATTTTATTTTTTACAATTGTAAAGTTTCTAATTTTATTTTTGTTATACTCCTGGAATAATAATTCAAATGTTATGTTGAGATGAATATAATTTCTTTATTCTTTGAGTATGGGCGGAATCAATATATTATTGAAGTTTATTCAATATCTTTTGATAAAATATATGACTATTTATTAATGGTTGAAATTATTTTTATATATATCAAAATGTTAAATTTCTTTCGTTTAGTTCACATGTTTATTTTTTACATTTTAAATTCTTTTATTAGAATTTGTAGGGCCGCCATTATTTTTGAGTCTCGAAGATATAAAAAAATCTTGATATAAAATGCTTTCACCAATTTAAATTAATTGAAATTCAATAATAATAAAAATAATTATGGTACTTATAAATATGATATAGATATATTTTAATAGATTTATCTAAATTAAATTGTTGGAACAATTATTGAGGACCCATCTTTCGGTTGTTGATTGACAAGTAGATGTCTTTTTTTTTTCTTTCTAAATGAAGGATAATTATATCTTTACTTAAATTTCTTTTTAAAAATATTAATTTAATCGGTACGACTCATTTTATATATAAAGTTTGAGTTTGAATTTAATTAAAAATATATATATTTAATATTTCATTACAATTTTTATTATTATATTTAAGGTGTATATAATAATAATAACGTGCTAATCCTTATATTATATAGTAGATATATTTTTTTTAGAAAGGACGAAAAGAGTAGGAGTACAAATCTTATATGCAATTAATTTCCAAATTAAGGTTGTAAAATGCCCCAAATATACTCTATTCATTTAAAGGTTCCAACATTTCTCCTTTGAAACGAATCTCATCGTTTCAAAATAAATGATATTTTTGATAAATATTTATTTAAATATCTTAAAAATTAATAAAAATCATCAATATATTTATTATTGTCCATTTATATTTTAATTCAACATTATATATATATAAAAAATTTCTAACAACGATATGTTTTCACAAATAATATTTAAGAGAATAACATATACACATATTTTATTCATATTATTACACAAAACAACTTTGAAAAAAATTCAATCTTAAGGTAGATATACAAACACGCTTAGAACTTTAATTTCAACCCATTTCATATTTTTTTTATGACTAAAAAATAAAGTTGTTAGTGCTATGAAAAAAAATTATTATAAAACCCCAGTTAGTTTATCTAATTAGCTAATTGACAATAAACTTTCCTATTGTTGATTTGCTGTATCCCTTTTATGAAACTTCTACCGATATTTTGTTTTGTCACGTATGTAAAATTGGACAACAACATATATTCTCAATTATATATAAAATATATATATTACTCAAACAACTCCATATAATAATTAATATCTTGTTGTATTACATAATTTAATACCAATAAAACAAAAATCATAATTAACAATTTACTCAAATGTCATTTAGTGAAATCTCAATCTAAAGTTATTGTATCATATTTATTATAATAATATAAACGGTGAAATTTAAAAATAATAAAATTTAACAGATCTTCATTTTCAAAAGTTACTTGATTCAAATAGAACATATGAAGGTAATAAATAAAATATATCAAAGCATGTATATATAATAATAATAACTATGTATTAATGTGATTCACAAATAAAATTTTTTTAAAAATGATATAATTGTAATTTTATAAACTCCAATTGAAAGAGGTTAATTATTATTATTATTTTTTTTGGCTAAGCCACTCATTTTTTTTTAGGGAAAAGGGTCTGATATACCCCTCAACTTCGTCATTTGGAGCTGATATATCCCTCGTTATAAAAGTGGCTCATATATGCCCTTACCGTTACACAAACGGCTCACATATACCCCTGCCGTTACAAAATGGCTCACATATACTCTTCATTTAACGGAAGTTAAAAAATTAGTTTTAAATTTATATTTAATCTAATTTTTTTTAAAAAAATTATTTAGGGGTATATATGATTCTTCTACCAAAGTTCAAGGTATATTTTAATTTTTTTTTATACATAAATTATTTTTTGACTTCTTTTATTATAATTATTTGAGTTTCTTATTCTTATTTTGGTTTTTTCTTTCATTCCTTTGTTTAAAGAAAAAAATTTTAAATTATTTTTTTGTGTGTATTGTAATTTAATTTCGTATTCGAAGAAAAAATTTGGTCATCTACAATAAGTTTTACAAGAATATTAGTGAAACATAAATAAATTTGATTATCAAAATAATAATTATAAATTAGTCATTGAAACAAAAAAAAGTCAAATAAAATAATATGTTTGACGAGGATTAAATTTACTCATATGAGATTATACTTTTTAGAAAAAAATAATAAAAATTTAGATCAAAAATTTTTTTTTTTTCATTTTCGTTAGAGGAAAAGGGTATATGTGAGCCATTTGTTTACAAGTAAGGGTATATATGAGCCACTTTCATAACTAGAATATATAGCTCTAAATGACAAAGTTGAGAGGTATATAAGACCCTTTTCCCTTTTTTTAATGAAACAAAAAGGCAATGGTATTTCAGTAGTTTCAAGAAAAGGCAAGGTTACTTTTCTAAAAACCATGATATTTTATATTGTATACAACTTTTTCCATTGAAAAAACCATATAGTAAAATATTAATTTAATCAAAATAAAATATTATGATCTAACTCCACCCACCCTTACCTATTCTTATTCACTTTTATTATATATATATATACTTTATATATAATATTAAATTATACACAATTTTCATATCATCCTCTGAATATTTCTTCTTTATTAATTTTTCAGTGTACAAACAAATACATGAAACTTTGCTTTCACAAAATGTACAGATTTTTGTTTCACTGTTAAACAAGAAGCTAAGATAGTAGTCTCTTTTCCCCAGAACCAAGAAAAACCCAGTTCATATTTATTCAAAGAGCTGAGTTTTTTTAGATTTTTTTGTTCTCATTGTTGTTTATTTTCAAAAGGGTGTGTTCAAGATTGATAAAGTTTCAATCTTTACACCTCAGAGGGTGTGTAGATATACACATCTGTTTGGATAATGTGGAGGGGTCTGCATTTCTTTTGGAAAAAGGAATCGATCGGAGAAACGCCGTGTACGGCGGGGATTTGATGGTGTGTTTTGTTAAACGCAGCGTTTCATGGAGTTGAAGATTTGGTGTTGGAGTAGTGGTAGTAGTAGTGGTGGTATCAGTAGAAGTAATACTTGTACTTTTCTCAGTGTTCATTCTAAATCCAGCTCTTCAACTAAGCTCAGATTTGCTATATTGTTTTCCCAGGTGAGACTTTTTTAATTTGGGGATTTAGGGTTTATTTCAATTTTTTTGGGATATTATGCTGGTAGCTGATGAGGATGAATGGTAAGAATGTATGAGTTATGAGGAAGCTGTTTGGATAGATGAAAAAAAAAATTGAAGTTAAAAAGAGGAAATTTCTTGAGGTTGGAAACTTAGGAATTTTGGATCTGCTGAAGTTTCAAGTATTCAGAAAGTTTCTTTTTGCTGTTTTCCCCTTGAAAACTTGTTTCATTTTTATGGTAATTTCCATTTATAAGATCTTGTAGTTCCTTATGAAGTTCTAATTTTCCTCCTTCTTTATTTTGGGTAATGGGTATTTTGTGAAACTACTTATATTTGAGTAATTGGCTCTAATAAGGGTAAAAGTTTCCTCCTTTTATGGTTTAAAGATTGGGGCTTTTTGCTTGAGGGGTTATTTTCTGTATTTCCACTGATTGTCATGGACTTTATTCAGCTTGGGGTAAGAATTAATTTCTTAAGGTTCTTAATTAGCTAAAGTAAGCTTGTGGAGCTCAAAAAAAGTTGATTTTGGTTTGTGCTGCTTATGGAATTTTGAGTGTTGATGTAGATTTTAGAGATAGCTGTTCATTGCAGATTATGAACATCTATTCCTTAATCTTAATTTGCTTGTGACATAATTCTTTTCGCGCTCCAATCGTTTTAGTGTTACTGGGACAGCATATAGGTAATACAAGCTAGATTTTGATTGATGTTTTTTTGTTTCTCTTAGGTCCTATTTATACTATTGTGTCTAGAGACCAGTTTAGCAACTTTCTCGGATCATCAATTATTGAGACAAGACTTTGAGAATGAAGACAAGAGTACCATTTCCCATTCTTGTATCCATGATCAGATAATTGAACAAAGGAAAAGACCTGGTTTGCAAGTGTATTCCGTCACTCCTCAGGTGTATGAGGAGTCTGTGGCTTCAGATCCCCCTCACCGTAGAGGAAGGGCATTACTTGAAATTTCCAAAGAACAAAATGATGTCATGCAACCGATCAGAATCTTTTTGAATTATGATGCTGTCGGTCATTCATCTGAGAGAGATTGTCAAAAAGTTGGCGACATTGTGAAGGTAAGTACTTATCATCAGCTGAAAAATGTGTTTGAGAAATTTGATACTTGTCCTTGCTAATTCATCAGTTCTCTCTGTCTAATTAGCTTGGGGAGCCACCAGGTGCTTCTTTTTCTGGTACGTCTTCTTGTAATCCACATGGAGATCCTCCAGTTTATGGGGATTGCTGGTATAACTGTACCTTAGATGATATAGCTGGGGAGGACAAAAGGCATCGCCTTCGCAAGGTTTATTCTCTTCTCCCGATAAGGCTATTTCTGTCACACTATACCATTTCTAATGCCAGTAAGTAGTACTTGATAGCCAGGGCTTCAATTTTAACCGGATGCAATTTGCAATATAGGCCCTCGAGCAGACAGCGGATTGGTTTAAAAGAGCGTTATCTGTTGAGCCAGTTAAGGGAAACCTGAGGTTAAGTGGATATTCTGCTTGTGGACAAGATGGAGGTGTACAACTCCCAAGAAAATATGTTGAAGGTACTTTTATTGGATTATCAGCTGCTTGGATTTCCTCATTTGATTATGATATTTTCGTTTACTGTTAAATCATTATTGTCATGTTTCAATTAACATAATTTCTCCATGTACACTTCAGAGGGTGTTGCACATGCGGATTTGGTTCTTCTTGTGACTACAAGGCCAACAACCGGCAACACTCTTGCATGGGCTGTAGCATGTGAGCGTGATCAATGGGGTCGTGCTGTTGCTGGTGAGTGTTGTGTGAACAAAAGCATGTCAATGCACTAGAAATTTTCGTAGACACCATTGCTAAACTGAGATTTTCTGGTTTCAGGGCATGTGAATGTAGCTCCTCGGCATTTAACTGCTGAAGCGGAAACCTTACTTCAAGCTACTTTGATACACGAAGTAATGCACGTTCTTGGATTTGATCCTCATGCCTTTGCTCATTTTCGTGATGAGAGAAAACGTAGGCGAAGTCAGGTAATTTTGATTTTGCATGTGCTATAACCAAGCAGAAAGGCGCCAGTAGAAACTCATGCTAATAAGAGTTCATATACTGCAATAATCTCCTCACCCTGCACTAGTGATCTCTTGTAAAAAGTTCTCATGTAGGGAAATAAAAGAGCAAACAGCGCACAATAGACTCTATATTCACATAAGTTGTGATATCCTTGTGTTGGCTGTACTGTAGAAAAGAAAATTACTCTTTTCTTGTGATTTATAATTATCTCCAATAGAGAAGGGCTTTTTTATGAGATTTTGGAGAGCTGTTACATATTTTGTTCTTTTATATGGTCAATTTTGCTCAAACTTTTAAAAATGTCTGTGATTTGGTTCTTCTGTTATCTTTTTGAGAACAAGCATATTATTCAATTGAATTTTTGTTTTTGTTAAGCATATGGTTCGTCAGTTAATAAGATCAGCTTCTGTTAACTTACTGATTCTATCTTATTTTCTCAAGAATGCAACACAATCCATTAGTCAAGTAAAACAAGTTGGAATAAAGAAAAATGAGACCAGAAGTTGGGTGGAAGAGATCTCAAGGGGCTAAATTGAAAAATGATGTAGTAAAGGGGCTAAACTTACTCTTGTGTTTTATCCCTTCTCCTTTGGTTGCCAAGTCTGATGTTTGGAGTCTGCATTATGCTCCAAAGTAGGAGCTTTTTCTCTTCAATTTATTTATTAGTGGAAGACCATAGCAAAACTTGATTACAAATAATTTATTTGGATAACTTAGAAGTTGTGAATGGTGCTCAAAACTTTCCCAAACTTCTTTAATTCCTACTAGTTCCACATCTTTTGATGCTCTGTCCTCTTGTATGCTATTACTTGTCTCTGTCGTAGGGCATATAGGATTCTGTAAGGCGAACATTGCCTTTTCTCTATGATAAGTGGTGTGGCCTATCTCAAGCCTATCTCAAGTATCGTTGGATCTAGTATTAGCCTTGAGTCCCCTGCTCTTAGTCTTCTCTCCAACATCTCAGTCGTAGGGAATATAGGATTCTGCAAAGCGAAACATTGCCTTTTCTCTATGATAAGTGTTGTGGCCTATCTCGAGTGTCGTTTGGATCTAGTATTTGCCTTGCATCCCCTGCTCTTATCTTTTCTCCAACATCTCAAAAGGATGTTTCTTCATGCTTGGAAATGCCAAAATCCTTTCTTTGTTTGCTTATTTTCTTCGGTTTCCTTATTCGCTAGGACAGAGCATCTGTGCCCCCCTTTTGTTTTAATTTGCATTCATATAAGCTCTTTTACCGATAGTCGAGGGTTCACTAACATTTATTTCAGACCTGGTTATGCTGAAGCTTGATGTGCATTTACTTTCCGTTTCTATGCATAGGTTACTGAACTGGTAATGGATGAAAAACTTGGAAGAATGGTTACTCGAGTAGTGCTTCCTCGAGTTATCATGCATGCTCGCCATCACTATGGGGTATATAGTCTATAGTATTTCATTTTCTTCAATATTCCTCCTCTAATTCCTGTGGCTTATATAAGCTAGTTATTTTTTGCCACATTAAATTTATGGGCAAAGCTAAACCCATCAAAGTTAGAATACCCTTAACCAGTTTAACACTGCAGGCATTCTCTGAGAATTTCACTGGACTTGAGCTAGAAGATGGAGGCGGACGTGGTACATCAGGTTGATATTTATCTTCTATGTTGAATGGATTCTTCTGAGATACACCCTCCTGCATTTTCTTGGCAAAAAGATGTCAAACATTATAGGATCCTGCTAAATGAACATCTTTCTGAATTATGGATAGATTGTTTAAAGAACAAATTGCTGCAGGTTCTCATTGGGAGAAAAGGCTATTGATGAATGAGATCATGACTGGGTCAGTAGATACAAGATCAGTGGTTTCAAAAATGACTCTTGCTTTACTTGAGGACAGTGGATGGTACCGGGCTAATTACAGCATGGCTGACCGTCTTGATTGGGGACGCAACCAAGGACCAGATTTCGTTACCTTTCCCTGCAATCACTGGAAGGGAGCCTATCATTGTAACACTACCCAGTTATCTGGATGTACATTTAACAGGGAGGCTGAAGGTTATTGTCCAATAATGAATTATAGTGGGGATCTCCCTCAATGGGCTCGTTATTTTCCACAGGCTAACAAAGGTATTTCTTTACTTCCATTGTTTTTGATATTTCATTGTCATTGAAAACTGATTTTGTCTTGGATACCCAATCTTTTTGTCAACTTTGAACTTCTGATAAACAAGTCGACTAATAGTATTGTTGGGTGGATGCACGCCAATTAAGATTTTGAAACCAACATTACTAGTTTAGTAAGTTTCTTGAACTGGCTTCCTGTTGTAACTTCTGGTGGATGGCTGTTGCAGGTGGTCAGTCATCATTGGCAGATTATTGCACTTATTTTGTTGCTTACTCTGATGGATCTTGTACGGACACGAATGGTGCTCGAGCACCTGATAGGATGTTAGGTGAAGTGAGGGGAAGTAGTTCAAGGTGAGGCGTTCGCCTGTAGCCTTTGGAGATCATATCTAATCGGATACTAGCTCACTAGTTTTTTGTTTAAATCCATACAGGTGCATGTCTTCTTCTCTAGTGCGTTCTGGATTTGTACGTGGCTCAATGGCCCAAGGCAATGGTTGTTATCAGCATAGGTGCTCAAACAATTCGTTAGAGGTATGACTTCGGTAATTACTCTTCTGCTGTATTTGTTGTTTATCTTTTGCTTTGATTTAGTTGCCTATCCAAGAGAATGTATATTAGCTCATTAGTTTTTTTGAGAAAGAGATATTAGCTCATTAATGATAAATTAGTTGTGAGAGAATGGTTCAAAGCTCAAGAGCTACGTTCAACCATGAGAGGATAATAGTTGGATATCTCTTCCTTTGTATTCTCAATCTTCGAATTTGCATGTTGGATAAATAAAGGCATGAAGTTTGTAATATTTGCAATCTGCCTGGAATTGTTACTTGAAATATTTGCGATATGTCTAAATCAAGATATACTAGACAATTCTACTTCTATCGAGCCATACTATGGAATAAACTTCAGTACCTACAAGAAATATTTACATTCTTCTAATAGTAAAAGGCTGTCTAACCATCCATGAGAATGCCATAGTTAAAACTTCAAATAATGCTGAGGTAAAAAGAGGAATACCATATGTAATTATACCTTTTTTTTGTTTGAACACGGTAAAACAAGCAGTTGGAAAACACGGAAATTGCATATTTATCCTATCGAAATCAAAATAAGATGGAATAGTATTGCTGAACCAATCTGAATATGTGAATATTGTCATTATCTCTCAAGGAAAGAGGTCAATAATATATGACGAACTAAATTGGGCAATGGGTCATAAAAAAATGTTACAAAGGTGAGCGTAATGTTAATATCTCCAAGTTTTAGTGTTAGCAATGAAATCTCAGGATGCCTCTTATTTGTTTGATAGATCTGAGGTAGCTTTCCTAGTTCGTTTCTTCCCGCTCAATTATATTTTGGAAAAAAGAACAAGTCTTGTGAAGGATATCTTACATTTGGCTTATTATATATGATTAAATTTTCCGCAGGTAGCAGTAGATGGCATTTGGAGAGTTTGTCCAAAAGCTGGTGGACCTATCCAGTTTCCTGGCTTTAATGGTAAATATTAATCATGCTACTTCTCTTCAATAACTAAGGTATCTCTTTGTTGATTTATGAATCTCCTCTTTCTTTACCTAAATTTTTTTCTCAATTGTAGGTGAGCTCGTCTGCCCAGCTTACCACGAACTATGTGATGTGAATCCAGCTTTGTTGTCTAGTCAATGTCCCAATTCATGCAATTTCAACGGAGATTGCTTAGGTGGAAAATGTAGATGCTTTATTGGGTTTGGTGGTCATGATTGTAGCAAACGTGAGCTCCCGTACTTTCTCTGTGATAGTGGAATCTTTTGAGGGAAGTTGGTTTATTTGGTGTAATCACACTTCCGCTTTTTATTTCAGGCTCATGTCCTGGCAATTGTGGTGGACATGGAAAGTGTCTTGGGAATGGTGCTTGTGAATGTGATAACGGGTATACTGGCGTTGATTGTTCCACAGGTAACGTGGTTTAATTGATTCCTTCCTTGCACATGTTAGTTATGCTGTAAAAGTAGTAGTCAACTTAGCCTCTGTTGGCCCAACGCTACCTTAGTTCATTGAACCAGCTCAAAATCTTTCAGGTGCCTCCCCTTTTTTTCTAAAACAAAATAATTGTTGTAATCGAGCTTGGAAGTAGTGGTGCTTGAAGAAACCATTGATTTTGTAACTTCAACTATGACTAGACCCCTTAAGATAACAGTCTGACAACATCTACTTTTCGTTATACCTAATAATTGTGAATGTGTTGCTTCATTTTCAAAAAAATACATCATTCAAAGGACGTGTCAAGGATGATTGCTAACATTTCCATTGGTGACACACAGCTGTTTGCGATGAGCAGTGCAGTCTTCACGGTGGGGTCTGTGACAATGGAGTCTGTGAGTTCCGTTGTTCTGACTATGCTGGTTACACGTGCCAGAATAGCTCCACGCTTCTTCCTAGTCTCTCTGTTTGCAAAGATGTGCTTCAAAATGATGTATCAGGACAACACTGTGCACCAAGCGAGTTAAGTATCTTGCAGCAGCTGGAAGAAGTAGTGGTGATGCCCAACTACAACCGACTATTCCCAGCTGGTCCTCGAAAGATTTTGAACATTTTTAGGGGTCGAGATTGTGATGGAGCTGCTAAACGACTAGCCTGCTGGGTAAGTTTCTTCATCCAAAACAACTCTTTATGTTTTCGTCACACTGAGCTCAAAGAACTCTACCGTGCATGTGTTTATACATACGATTGATTCATTATTCCTTTCAACCTGCTTAAACCCAGATCTCAATCCAAAAATGTGACAAGGATGGGGACAACCGTCTACGAGTATGTCATTCAGCTTGCCAATCATATAACGTGGCATGTGGAGCATCACTTGATTGCTCGGACCAAACACTATTTAGTAATGAACACGAGGGTCAAGGTCTTTGCACAGGTTGGGGCGAATTGGACGCTTGGTTTTAGAAGAGCCAACTATAGAAAATGAATTTGGTGTACATTGTAGGTAGTTTTAGGTCTTCTTTTTTCGTTTTCATTGGCCTATTTGTAATGTGTTGTAAGCTTTTTTTTTTCTCTTTGGGGTTAGGAGGAAAATGTGTGCGCGAAGCGCTCATAAATTTAGTGTTTTTTGTTTCTCTCATCCCAAATGTTCATTTGCTAAAAGATTTGGGATGGGAAATTAACTTGAGATTTTGGCTTTCAAAGATGAAAGTCTTGGTGTAGAGGAAATGTAATCAAAGAAAAAAAAAAGGATAAGAGTAAAAAAAGAATTGGCCTAAGGCCTTGAAGCCATTAATTGTGTATTCTGTCTTACAATCTTTTAGATTTGATTACTTTTCGCGTAATAAGTGTGAGTTCAATTTTCACTCTCCTTCTCGTATTAAGTCGATTATCGTTATTTTTATAGATATTTTTGTAACTATGAGGTTTCATTCTTCTACTAATCACTCATTGTATGTGACATGATGGATTGAAACATTTAATTGTTTTTATTTAAATTAATCCACACACTTGTTATGCCAAAAGGAACATTTTAACAGTCGATGAGGTGTGAATATTATTATATTATATTATAAATCATTAGAAATGTCAGTGTCCTTGATTAGTCTATATGATTTAAACATAAGTAGCTATTTTTAATATTAAACTTCAGTTGCAATCTGATTAAAATGGACAAATCCCACTGACTTTTATTTTGTAGTATTTGTTCAAATAAATTTGTCATTTTAATTAAACAATAATTTGACTCTTTCTCCATTTAAAAAATAAGACAATTTTGGACTCCAATGTATTGATAGATACACCTATTTTTTACAATACTCACATCGACCCAAGAAAGAATCTTTTCACCTCAAAAATATCAAGTTATAAAATGATGGATTTTTTTTTTATAAAAAAAAATAATAGAGTAGGGAGAGTAAGTAAAATATTAATTGGAACAAGTACCTTTTAATTTTTGTAACACCAACTTCACCTTAAATTATACCATCGAAGATCGCGGTGGAGTATAAATATATCTTTATCTTTAATTAGCATTATGCACAAATCATATTAGTCAAAATTCTAAAAGAAAAAGGAATTTTATACAAATAATGTACTAAAAAAATAAAATTTTCGATGTTATCGAATATTCTATGTTTAGCATGAATTTTAGTCTTTGATTATGAAAGATATGATCATGTCATAATTACAATTTAAGTATAATTACTTGATAATCATACTAGTGCATACTTACTTTTGGTAAGTACCCAATTACAATAACGCAATCATCATAATTACCAACTTTACCATAATCCTCCATTGTATTTAAATGAAACTCAAATAGATTACTGTTACAAATTCATCATATGTTATAAAATCAGAATTGAAATTAAAAATATTGAATGATAATATCATAGACAATAGGGTAATAAAATTATTTTTGTATATTATAATGAATTTGGAGATTACAAAAAATCGTATTCCCCTATGTTGTAACAATAATCATAAATTGTTTTAATCATATTAAAAAAAAATTAAAATTATGAAGCTGTTGGACAAAATGTGATAAGATAATCAGCACCAGCACAAGTGCAGGTACTTGAAGCATCATCATATGCATAGCTATAAGCACTAGGGCACGCACTCTTAAAAATCCGTGAGTAATTCGTCGGCGAGCAAGTCGCCGGCGTCGAATGGGCACCGGTGCAACAATACTCCGGCGTGTTGAATTGTGCACACGCACTTTTACACGCTACAACTGCACCGTTATCCATCACTTGCAATTCCTTTGGACAGATCGCATTTAGATCGGCGACACAGCCGGCGTATTGACAATCGCCAGATCCGCCGGAAGATCGTACTCCAATACCGACATTGTATCCATCAACAAGGCTAACATCGTAAAAGTCCTTCTCAGCGTTGGTTTTCGCGATTGTGAATTCAACTAAACTCACCGGAGGTGCGCCGCCCGCTCCGCTAGGGCATTTCAATGCACCGCAATCGCCGGTTATACATTTACCAGCTCCGGTGCTGTCAAAATTGCAACCGGTTCTTCCCCAGAATCGGCCGGAAAATCCACCAGGAGCGGAGAGTTGGATAGTAGCACCGGGAGTTAATGCAAATCCAGAATCGCCGGAGATAGGAACTCCGTTGCCGGAAAGTGTACCGGGCCAAACTGTGTAGCCGCAATTGTTTTGGAGCGTAAATTGAGTTGCTGAAACAGCAATCGCCTCTGCAAAATGGTAAGTAAAACTGTTACATACATGCTCTATTTTTTTGGGTATTCATGATTTAAGCTCTATTAATTCAATCTTTAAAATTTCTATCATTAAACTTCAAATTCAAATAAATTTAAATATCAAAAATCATATTTTACGTTAAAAATATTGATTCAAATGAACCTAATATCGATATAACGAACCTAATATCGATAAACTACGAAAGGGATAAAAACTTACCGAACATGAAGAAGACAAGGAATAAATAATAGTGATTATGAATGGCGGCCATTGTAATTAGCAGTGAATTAAGCAAATGAAAGTTAGATTTGGAGCATTAAGCATCGAGTAATTTGTGTATTTATAGCCCATTATTACCATAACCCCACCCCACCCACCCACGTAGGAAATTAATTACCACTGTGGGCAAATTGCATTAACTTCTAACAGCCTAACACGCAAAGATTACGCAGTTAATTATTTTTTCCTCAGATTTATTTTCCATATATATATATAACACTCCCTTTGATCCTTTTATCAGTTTATATTTTGGTAGGTAGGTTAAAAGGAATACGGAAAGAATTTTAGTGTAACTATACTAATTTACTCTCCATTTTTTATATTTGGAGAGTAAAATAGAAAATATCCAAGCATATCTTCTATTTTATCATTTACTCTCCAATTATATAGAATTGAATAACAGCTCTCCAAATTTGAAGAATTACTATTCATATTCTCTATTTAACTTTTTTTAATATTATATTATTATTTTTATAATTTTGTAATTAACATATCATTTGCCATATAAACCTATTAATTAAATTTCTAATATGCACAATTATTTTAAATGTAATATAACATTTTTCAAAATATTTTATTTTATATATACTATTTCATCTCGAATTAATAATATTTTTAATTTTTTTTTTGATTTTCATTACTTTGTGATACAATTTGATAATATTATTAATTTTCACTATGAAGATTGCACAAAATTTAAATTATAAGATAAAAAATTTAAATTTAAAAATACAATACATGACATAATAATTTAAATACAAAACAATACATAATATGATAATTTTAAAAAACACAATAATAATTTGGTAATCCGATAGATCGTTTTTAGATTTAACAAATTAGTATATGATTTAGAGAAGTTGTGATTGTAATTACGGTTGTACCTGTTGATTTCTTTTTTTTTCAATTATTCGAAATTATTCTTTAGAAGCATAAAAAAAATATTAATTTAATATGAAATAAAAAATAAAAGATTTAAGATTTTATATTACATGAAAATTATATAGAATGTTAGATAGTCACACAAATTATAAATAAAAAAAGAATTGAAAGCACGTGATATCGACATATTCTTAATTTCTAAACCTAAAGGGTTCGTTTTTTTATAAATATCACAATATAAAATTTGAGGTATTACTTAATTTTAGAATTATATTATTCCACTATTCATAATGAAATAGTAAAATTATGAAGGTTATGGTAAAATAATTTAATGAGATATTCTTTGTCCCCTTTTCAAGATAATTAGTATATAGATCTTTAAAATTGTGGACTAAGATCCCTTTTATGCAAATGAGAGGATTTAATGAGTAATTAACCATTAGGTCCAGATCTAAAATTTTGTAAGTTATCGCTGCGTTAGATAATCAAAGTTGGTAGATTTAAAATCTGAATTTTATATTTTCAATTTTCAATTTTTTCGTTATTGAATTTATTTTGTTTTTAGAATTATGAAAACTAGTAGGAGTACTTGTAACAATTATAGTAGAAAATATAAGAATTTATGCTCCGTGTTAAAAATGTTTGATTTAAATGAACTCGATATTCTACATCTGCCATATGGATGATAATCGAAATTGGAAAAATTTGACAAAAATACGATTATCTAACTTGCATTGTTAAAATCTTGCCCATAACTTACTTCATAAGTCTTTAGCCCAAAATTTACGATAGTCTTTAGTCTAAACACAATTTACTATACAAGAGTATTCAAACTTTCATATTTCTTTTTTACAAAAATCATAAAAAACTTGATATATAATATTATACACCAATATATAATAATAATATATAATTTTATATATAATTATACAGAACAAAATTTCATCGAACATTGTTAATTGGTTTCTCTCTTTTGAAAACTTTGGAAATATTGATCTAGTGATGACCTATCATCTAGCTAGGTGAGAAATCATGGATCATGGTAGATTTTAATTGAAAAATACTTTGAAAATAACCGATAATTTGCTCTCGAAATTTTGCTATAATAATCACGTATGTAATTGACGATTTTCAGAGTTGTGAATGGAATTGTGATACGAGTCTTGTTACCTTAATTCGTCTCATCAAGATTTGATTTTTATTTTGAATTTTTGTGAAGTGAGGAGGGGGCTAGGGCTCTTAAATTCTTTTCTTTTTAAGTCAATTTAGGTAAAAATTCAAAACATTGAATAAATTATATCAATAATTTTATGGGCGGCTCTAGAATGTAATTATCTCAATGTTTTATCTATAAATTTGAATAATACATAAGCAAATATTAGATTCGAGTTTAATGTTATCAAAAGAAATTAATATTCCTATGGTTATATTAACATAATTCTTTTAAATTTTTAGAGAAAATCTAAATCATGATTTTTGTAGAAAATATTTGCATAAATCATGTCTTATTGCACATGTTTCCATTTTTTCAGCTACACTAAGCATTGATCGGTATTTTCTGAGTAACTTGATAGATTTAACTTTCCATTTATTATTTTATTTTTCTTAATGAGCCGCAAAATAAGCTTATATGCATGATAACACTTATTTTAAAACAAATAGAGTCGTAAATGAAATAAATTCGATAGAGTAGGGTTTAGCAAAAAGTCAAAACTATTAAGAGATGTTGCCAAAGCTATAGTTCACCTGCCCCAAGTGTATACAACTAAATTTATCATCCATTCTGTTATAAATTATTTAATTAGCATAAAAAAATTAGCTTTTCCCATCTAGTTAGGTAAGTAGTAGATTCTGTATTACCACAAAAATGCAAACATGAAGAATTGAGTTTTAATCCATAGGTAATAGATGGGTAACTTATTTAGTGTAACGTTTTACCAAATTACTTGCATCGACTCATCTCACTTTTAACACATGATACCTGTTTTTATCTCCAACAAGAAATTTTTGTTTTTAATTCGAAGTGTTATACTTGTTTTGGAACCTAACTAATTATTTGTAGAAAAATAAAAATCTTGCTTTAATGTAAATTACTCTGATTCCTACTATTAAAGACTTTATATCTAGTTAGAACTTATACTCGAACTCGAATTTTAAATTTTTAATTGAATATGAAATAATACTTATTACTCCGTTATAACCTTAGTTGATTTGTACAAGAACATAGCACATGTAACCTTTGATTAATGGTACCTACAAGAAACCTAGCACACATATAACCTTTGACTATTGGTTCCTAACCACAAGAACCTAACACAGAATTATAGTTCTAAGGATTTCTTTTTTATTAAAAAGTCTAAGCTAACATAATGTGTGCTTATATCTTATATAAATATAAATATAAATAAATTACACCCTAAATTTGTCAAAAAATTAGTTACACATTTTAAGTTTTGGAACGTCTCCTTACCCCTAGTCTTGTTCACTTATTTAATTTGCCCTCATTGTTATGGGTACGGTAGTATGATTCTTCTAAAGTTAAAAGACGAAAATTATGGTAGCTTATTAGATATTTTCTTATTAGGGTGAAAATGAAATATAAATTCAGGGCTATTTCTTAGTTGTATGCAATTTGAGATAAATAAGAATATTTCATGAATTAAAATATCTCAGCATACTAGTTATTCATCTATCAAATCATGAGCACGTGAATTTATGATCTCTCCATTAAATTATGCAATTTATGTATATATTTTCTAAACTTGGTATAATATTATTTATTGACGCTCATATCATATTAAAGACTAAATGGTGTAATTTATTGAAAGGTGAGTTTTTTTTACCTAAAGGATTAGAGAATTTGTACTTCATACATTTTTTTTTTCTGTTCTTGTTTCTCAGTGGTGCACCCATATTTTAGCGATCATGAATTAATCTCTAAATCAATCAAACACAGGATAAAAAAAATCCTGCACGTTTTATCTCATGAGATTGCTATCTTATCCCACATACTAAACAAGTCGCAATGACAGGATAAAAACATCCTGCACATTTTATCTCATGAGATTGCTATCTTATCCCACATACTAAACGAGTCGCAATGAGTGTAGACATGAAAGGGATTAAGAGAAGACAATAAAGAAACCTAATACACGCAAAGGATGTTTGATGTTTCATTTCAACCTAACTCACATGACGATTAAAACAATACTTTTAATTGTAGTGAATAAATAAAATCTCTAAAACATACAGAAACAAATATTGTAATAAAATCTCTTCACTCTTAACTAAAGAATTCCAATAAAAACTCGTCTCTCCCTTTATTGGGCTTATGAAGCATGAATACGAATTAGTTGGGACCCCAAAAGGCGTACAAACAAAAAAGCAATAATAACAAAACAATTATTCCACCATGCAAACTTTGGAGGAACAAAAACATTGTATTATCCAACAAATGAAAATAAAAGAAAATAACTATTTACATTCTAATACTAAGTGAAAATAGTATCTTTCTAATGACTTTTCATTCTAAGAATTTTATTCAGTTTTCCATTTACAGAACCAAAAATAGGATATGGTCGATAATTAAAGTAAGCAGCAGAAGCAATGTATATACAAGAGAAAAGTACATAAATTTTTCCCCATACAGATGAATAAAATGTAAAGAATATAAATATACCAGTAATAGCCATTACTAATACTAGATTAGTCAAGCATTTTGCTGTTGATAGTTCTTCTTCTGTTCCTTCATTTGGGAAATGACCATTAGCAATGAAATCAAATAGTAATCGATCTTTGAAGTCGAACGTCTCCATCAACCATTTAGAGACCTCTTTTTCAAATTCTGGGATTTTATCAAGAGGAATTCGTCGAACATGAATGTGTACTTCAGAAGGATCAACACCAAACGCATTGTCCAAAAACGTCGGACACTGATTTTTGTATGCAATGGTCACATCATAAACTGCAGATTCAGTAAATTGGACAGTATGATTGTGTGAATAAAAAGGAGAAAAATTATACCATATGAAGACCAAGAACAGATAAATAAGTCAGAAAACGACTATAATAGTAAAGTTACAATCTTTTTTGCCAGAACTTAGTCTTAAACAAGTTGGGGTCAGCTATATGAATCCTCACTATTCAACTTAAGCTAGATTCATATAGCCGACACTAACTTACTTGGACTGAGTCGTAGTTGTTGAGGCAAAAAGAGTTCTTCTATACTAGTGTGTTAAGAGTAGTGACACGATAGGTAACAAACATTTTTGCCAAGCTAAAATAATTGGTTTATGTGTGACATTCTCAGAAAGTACTAATGCACTTTGCACACTATAACAATAAAGTCAAAGAACTAGTTTTGTCACATTAAAGTTAACTAGTTTCAACCTCTAATGCGACAGGGGCAACAAAAGTGGAGCAAAAACAAGTATCTATTGAACATGGTAAAAAGATAGAACCTGCATCCAAAGAGCTCCGTAATATTTCCAAGCAGGCATAAAAGCCTTTTGTCTTAGGTAGCAGCACATTTTTTAGAACAGGTAATCCATTCTGGCTGGCAAATTTTTGGCTTGCTTTGCACTTCTCGTCACTGAATGTAAAGAAAAATTACAATTCAGAGATAAATTAGAAGTAATGCAAGCGTAAATTCAATAGTTGAGGTCCATTGGGAGAAACAGACAAGAATACAAGACCCAAAGGACCAAAAAAACAAAAGAAATGCGTAAGATAAACCTGCCTATAATCTGTTCCTTCAGGGAAAACAGTTAGCCACAATGGATCCTTAGGATTGGTAAAAGTCGAAAGTGTTTCTTTTATCACCGGTTCATCTACTATCCAGTCTCTCTCCAGTGGAATGAATTCTAACACATAGAATCCCCAGCCAAAGACTGGCAATTTCATCAAACTTTTCTTCAGTAGATACTTGATGTGGCCCAAGCACCCCTTCCTATATGCAAGATTCCACACGTACATCCAATCTACCTCTGTTCTGTGGTTGGCGATCAGCAGTACACGTTCTCTTGGCGGAACTCTATCTCCAGAAAATACCACCTTGGTTTCATTTACTTTTTCGAATAGGAATGGCCACAATCCAAGCCAAAGACCAAACAGAAGCGCAACAACTTTCCTACTATAAAGCGTACTGAAGAGGCGCAAGAGTACAGCTGCCACAGGCACGAAATAGATCAAGAAAACAAATGCAGTTGAAAGAAGAACTGATAAACATATCACACCCCTTATAATTCTAAAAGGAGTCAGAGGAAAGTGTTTTGATTTCATAGCAGAAGCAGGGGTCTCTTGTAATTCCATCCTGCTTTGGTTCGGTACTCAAGGCGACTATGTCATACTACTAAAGACC
Organism: Solanum pennellii; assembly: GCF_001406875.1. NCBI lineage: Eukaryota > Viridiplantae > Streptophyta > Magnoliopsida > Solanales > Solanaceae > Solanum > Solanum pennellii. The sequence continues at coordinate 74,741,685 of NC_028640.1, read as the reverse complement.
TGCGCTTGGTAAAGTCTTGAACATGCACTCACAATACCTTTATCTTCAATCACTAATAAAGGGGGTCCATCGAGTGCGGCCCCACGTCAATGGAGGGCTACAGTTCTTGGAATTGATATCTGCAGTAAGACAACAGAAAAGGCCTATCAGAACAGTGTCATCAATTTAAGTTAGATAGGCGATTGCCAAAGTTTCAGAAAGTGATTAGGACACCGAGAGTCTGCTGGAATGGTGTTTAGCTAATTATTAGGATCATAGCAAAAAGTAATATTCAAATCCAGAAGGAATATTACAATAGTACAGGACGCTATAAATAGTTAAACGTTTCCAAGTCGAGAATCCATTTAGAAGATCATTGATTATATCTCCCGTGAGACAATAAGGAAAATGGAATAACTTGAGCCAAGACTTCTAACAACTTACATTGATGACTCGTACGTGTACAACATATCTCTGAGATGATTCTTAGGAAATTAGTGTGCCAAGTCACAGCCAACATACTAATACACATTCTGTATCCATATAAGCCCAAAAGTTCTCGACATTCTGCTTTCTTACACATCCCTAACAGTAAATACTACACCAAATATAAGCACACATTTTCTATAGATTCTATAAAAGAAACTAAGCCTAGTAACATTCACTACCCTTTATTAGCCTTTGTACATTAGCAACATGTATGTTTAGGTTGATAGCAGAATTGTAGGCATTTGTCGAGTACATGTACTGTTATTACGCCAATGAATCATTCCTATCTTGGACAACAACACACATACTCAACACTTCTTCTGTCAACAATCCCAACACAACATGAGTAATTATGACACTCAGCAGGCAAATACAGTTTAATGTTGATGCAGATGACATAATAAAAAACAATGTAAAAGGGTAGCCCAGTGCACAAAACATCCCCCAAGAAGTGCGATGTACACAATCATTACTCAGTTAAAGACCACAACACGAAAGGAATTACATTATCCCCCTAATGTAAGGGTTAGTTAGTTGCGTATAATAGATCATACAGAAACAACTTTACTATTGCTCTAAGATTCAAAAACAATCTAATCCCCCTAATTTATTTCCTTTCATTGACCTCCATTTTCTAGGGCACAACAAAGTATAACTTCCATTAACACAATTCAATTATTAGTCTTATATCTAACATGAAAATTCTTTTATCTTCTTCAGGAATTATGATTCGCATATACTCTACCCTCCCGAGAATCCACTCAATCAGATTAGATTACACCAGGTATGTTGTTTATCATACAATTTTCAGTAATTAAAGCAAAAATCACATTAAAAAAAAACAGATCTCTGCACATATATATGAAAAAATAAAATTGCATACCTAAAATTGAATGAATTCAGAATTGGTGAGGGGTGTAATGAAAAGATAATAGTTGAGATGAAGGGAATGAAACAGTAAGAGAAGACTTTTTCAGCGTAAAATAAATTTCCGATTTAGAAGAAGAAACAGAGGTGACAGGTATTCCGCGGAATAATGGAGTTTGTTAAAGGTGGACAGACGACCAAACAGTGGCGATGGTGGTTGGCAAGATCCGTATAATTCTCACGTTTATCTTAATCATTATAAACTAAAATCCTACCTGGAATATTCTTCTTTAAGCATACTCAATTTATGGCCCCATTTCACTACAAATATATTTAGGAAAATTGAAGTGGTAAATATATCAAGTTGTAAAAAAAAATTAAAAATAATTAGAATTTGGCCTAAATTATAGTATGTGAGATTTTTTAAATAATTTTATATTTTATAAAAGCATTTATTAGTTATTATAGTTCTGATTTCTGAACTAAGTTTCATTCCTAATTTGTTATATAAATGTATCATTATATCTATATATATTTATTATAATTTTTATTCGAGTTTTCTCTATAATTTACTTTCATTTATAAGTAATAATTAGAGTTTTTTTAAATCTAAATTAATGATATTTTTCTGGTTTTTTTTCAAAATTAATTATGTTTTTTGTCATGGATTTTCTGAAATAATTTCATTATAAAATGATGATACAAACTTATGAGTATCTTTTTAATGATTATAAAAATTTACGAATATAGATTGTATTTTTTTAATATTGAATATCTCTTTCAAAATCTATAATCGAGGTATAGTGAAGCTTCACCGAAAAATAACTTATCGATAATATTTTTAAATATGTGGTGAGACGTTAACTTTAAAAAAAAAAACTATAAATTTAATATTGTCACGCCGGCAGCTATACATGGCTATTAAGAATAATTCAACTAATTAGTGTTCACATTATAAAAACACGTATCAACTTTAATTTTCACCAATAAATTCATTAATCCTCTCTTCGTTTTTATTTAGTTGTCGCCATTTTACCTATGGCAAATGTAGGATTCTCAGGAAAGGTGACCATGATTGTAGTAAAAAAGATAATAATTATATCAAATCAAAATTTAATCTCTATATACAATGTAATTTTTTATCGAAGGGGTGTCAAGCAATGTGTGGCTCTGTCCCTTAATTTTAGGTTTCATGCTCCTTAAATGAACATGAATTAATTTATTCTGATTAGTTAATTTGATCAATTGATATAAATAAATTACTTAATTTCAAATTTATACTTGCAAAACCAGGAACTCTCAAGGGTAAAACAAGAAGAATAATGCATTTACTTATTGATTTTATGAAATAACAAGTATTAAAAACATTAATAAAAACAACGTATAAATAGATACAAATGGAGTAATAATGTTTGCATTCTTCGAACACATTGTATAAATATTCTCGAAACCTCTTATTAAAATGAGAAGTGCATTTAAATACATTACTATTTTTTCTTAAATTTTACAATATCAAATTAAAAAATATAAAATATCTTTTAATTATACACAACTTGGTAGAGTATTGAAATACAACACACAAAAGAGATATAAACAAAATGTACATAACAAAACAAAATAGGGCAACTTTCACATATAGCAAATAAAAAATTTATATTTGTATGCTATAACAAAGTTTGCATAAATGCGTTCCACAGCAAACATACAAACTGTATAATTCGCTATACATATACAGTTGAAGCAAATGGTATAAAACGAAGTGTAGAAAACAAGAATGAGAAAGACACTTTGGCAGAGAACTGTATAAAAACGAAGTGTATAAAAGGAATTGTATATTATTATAAGTGTATAAAACGATTATATACAATTTGAATTTGTATAAAATGAGAAAGAGAGAAAGACAAAAGAGACTTGACAAGGAATATACAATTGAATCGAATTGTATAAAACGAGAAAGAGATAAATTAGATACAATTTGAAAATTGTATAAAACGAGAAAGAGAGAAAGACAAAAGAAACTGGGCAGAGGAGTATTTTTATTGTTTAATTATAAGTGTATAGGACAAAAATATATTTACCTGCATATGTATATATAATTTTCTCACGCTTTATACAAACAGAAACGCAATTTATACATTTCGCTTCTGTTTGTATAAGTGAGAAAGGCGAGGGTGGTGAGCGAGATTTGGGAGAGTGGCGAGCGAAATCTGGAAGTGGGGAGAAAGAAGAACAAAAATATATGTATTTATACAATTTTCTCTACTTTATACAATTAGAAACAATTTTTATACACTTGTGTTTGTATAAAAAGTGAGGAAGCGAGCGAGAGAATGGAGGAGAGTGGCAAGAGAGATATTTGGGAGAGAGGCGCCTGGCAATATTTTGCAAACGTTTGTTATGGAGCACAATTAAATCAAACCCTAGCTACTTTATTTATTTTAGGTTATTAGTTTGCTATTATATACAATTTTCCCAACAAAATAACCATATTGAGTTTTCTTGTTGCGCATCCCGCGTCCCACCGCCAGTTTTGAATTCGCATTGCATATAGCCAATTTCATTAGTCACGTCATTTTACGAGACGATTTATATTCATACTATATAAAGAAATCAACTTCATTTACGATATCATCTTGAACTGATCTGGTCCAATAATATCTTCACATATCCTTATTATTTATTCGTAAAGTTATTATAAAATTTTGTAAAAATTTAAGGAATCCCATAGTGTAATTCAATAATTTCATTCTGTCCCGACAAATTTAGTATTTACAAAAAATCCCTTAAATTTGTTGAGCCGTGATACTTTAGACTCTAGTGATACATGGTAAATGATACATGGTAATTTTAAACTGTTGAGAAAAAAAAGGGGAAAAAACGGTATAGTTAATGTTGTTAATAAAACAGCTAAATTTACGGTAACATATCATTAATCAACATAAAATCAGCACTTAATTGGATATTAATTTCAAATTTTGAAAAACAAAGATTATATCATCTATTTTGAAAACAATTTTTTTGAACAATCTGTTAAATTTCGAACTACAGTAATTTTATTGTTGTTACAGTGGATTTTTCAAGATGAATACTTCGATTTTGATGAGACATTCCGGAATTTGGGTGAACAAATTGCAGAATGAAAGTTACAAAATCGACGGAATCGTTGTTGGAGATTCAATTTCGTATCTAATACATGTATCAGAAACGTCGACTAAACAATATACACACTGATTCTATATGTATCATCAAGTACAGTTGATGACACATTTATTAAACTTAGTGAATGATACATTATAACAATTTTCAAAACATGTATCAGTACATCAACTAAACAACTAATACCTTACTGATACATGATATCAGTTTTCAGAAATTCATATTATATGCAAAACATGTGATACATATCTACTACATGTATCAGTGAATTGACTAAACACTGTACACACTGATTCTATATGTATCATCAAGCACAGTTGATGACGCATTTACTAAACTTATTGAATGATACATTATAACAATTTTCAAAATTTCATGATACATATAAAATATTATGATACACAACAAATTCATGTATCAATTCACCATCTAAAATACTATACACACTTATTCAAATGTATCGGCAAGCACACTAGATTCCTTAAAATTTTTACTAATTTCAGCAAACAGTTTTAAGTACCAAAATACTAACCCCAGACAATGTAGGCCTAACAAACTTACTCTTTGAGTCCTGTTTGGCCTTATGCAAAGTTGATGCTAGAGGAAGAGGAAGGGGAAGTGGTAACTGGGCGAATGTATTGGGATGAGATGAAGATTGTCTACTTGTTTTTATCACCTTAACTTCTTCTAAGGCAAGAGGCACTGGTTCTTATGTTTTTGGTGTGTAAGCAAGCAAAAAATATGGAAGTAAGAACAAAACGGTAGAAAGATATGGAAGTTATCCTGCTTCCTGATTTTTTGAATTTTGAAATTCAAAATTTCAAAATTTGGTCTTTTATTTAAAATTAATTAAATTTAATAATTCAAAATCAAAAAGCTGATTAAAAAATTGAGTGTTTAAATGGATAAAATTTAAAATTCAAAAACTAATTTAAGAGGTTGAGTGTTTTAATGGAGAAAAAATAGGCATTAAAATTGGTAAATGTGTATTATAGGAGAGAGAGAGTGTAATGTATCTAAAAAATTACACTAAAATAAAAAAAAAAGGGAATTATGTAATATTTAAAAAATGTAGGGAAAATTAGAGAATATAAAAATTATAGTTGTGTATTTAAGTTATTTTTCCTAAAATTTTCTACTTGAGAAATCGATAAATCAATAACACTAAAGTAATTTCTTTTAATCAAATAAAATGTTTTAACATATGATCTCAAAAACACTAAAAGCACAAATCCATTAAGTATTGAATTAAAAAACCAAGCTCCCATTCCATTACATCCACCTTTATAAAAATGCAATAAAAGAACTCCAACATCTATTAGATATAATCAAATGGAAAATGACTTTTCTATCAAATTCTTTTGGAAACAGAAAGTCATTAATTAGATATATTTAAGAAGTTTCAATTTAATGGCAGGAAATTGCAATCATGTACTAGTAAACATTGGTGGGCGGATGAATGGTAAAATTGAGATTTTTAGTGCTACCTAATAATGGATTTAATGAATGATAATAGTCAATTTCAATAATAAATATTATTTTCAAATTAATAATACGATAAAATATATAACAACCATCCATCAAGTTGTTACTGGTGTCAAATTTCTATTGTTGTTCAGATTTCAAACTTTTGAGTTTGCTCTATTAAATTGATTCTCTGTGTAGTTGTTCATTTCTTTGTTAACAATCTTCCCAAAATCATCAAGACATCGAATTGCTCTATTACAGTACCCTCAAATCATGTATTCTCTATTCTCAGGAAATAATGATTATACAATAAGTATGTTGATGAACATGGATTTTAGACCAAGTGAGCAGCAGAAAGAAAGAATTGCTTTTCAATTTCTGTTTGTTCTTTTCATGCAAATAGTTTTGACTTGTTTAAGTTGGTTGAACTCAATTCCCTTTGTTGGAGAAAGGAATGAATGTCTTGCCACCCATATATGGACGTAGAACTCGAGGAATCTCAACTCCGTCCTCCCTTTGGTAGTTCTCAAGTATACAACACATCGTCCTCTCTGTCGCGGTAAGGGTGGAGTTCAATAGATGCACATACTTCTTCCCTTGATCATTACCCTTGTGTCCAAACCGAATTTCTAATTTCCTAGACTGATAGTCTGTGCAGTTTGAGCATGACACAAGCTCTCTATAAGTTGATGATGCAGGGTACCACCCTTCCAAATCGTACTTCTTTGCTGCTGCATCATTGAGTGCGCCAGAAACAACAGCCACAATTTGGTAAGGAAGCTCTAGCTGTCAAAAATAAAAAGATCAGTTGTCTAATAACAGTGAGTGAGAGGAATATAATGATCCATTAGATCTACCTGCTGAAAGAATTCCTCTGAATTTTTAATCATCTCCTCATGCATTTCCCACGAGTCATTGCCATTTGGACCTGTTAAACAAAACTGTTCCACTTTCTCAAACTGGTGGACTCTAAAAATTCCAAGTGTATCGCGACCATGAGAGCCAGCTTCCTTGCGGAAGCATGAAGAATATCCAGCATACCTGGTGGATGACGACATAGATTAGTTAGTCCATAAAAGCGAACTGACTGGCAATAGTACTGTTGATTGGTTGGTTCCATTACATTAATATCAATACCTTAACGGAAGTTGTGAAGGATGAATCCAATCATTCAAATGATAAGCACACAGAGGTTGTTCAGCAGTGGCAATAAGATATTTGTCATCTCCGTCACCACTCACCTATCAATGGATAAATGAGGTATATATGTCTTGCCATCAATAATTTTAAACATGAAGAATTCGATATACCTTGTAAAGTTCTTCATCAAACTGAGCTAATTGAGCACACTTTGCCATAATATCTTTCCTCAAGAAGAAGGGAGTTTGCAATGGAGTATATCCCCTATTCTCCAAGAAATCAAGTGCAAAATTAATCAACGCTTGATTAAGACGTACACCAGCTCCTTTCAGATAGTAACCTCTTCCTCCAGCCACATTTGCACCTATATAATTTGCAAGCCATTATATCAACCAACAAATAAATACGAATTGAGCAACAACATTTTCAACATCACTTATCTGATATTATTTTATAAAATAAAAAATTATGCCAAGAGGTTTTGTGAAATTGATGTAATTTTAACTTGATTTGAAGAATTCTGTTTACCCTTTGTTAAATCTGCCATTCCAAGCGTTTTGACGAGATCAACATGACTTTTAAGACCCTTTTCAGTCTGCTTATCTCCCCAGGTCCGAACTATAACATTATTTGCCTACAAAAATAATATGAGTCCGAACTATAACATTATTTGGCTACAAAAATAATAGGAATATTATGTGACTACAGAACAGCAAAATGGACATATATACACTATACCTCATCATTACTAACTGGGACTGAATCGTGCACGAGGTTACCAATGATTTCCAACTTGGAATACAAAGTGGTTCGAGCCTCTTGTACTTGTATCTCTTTTTTTTCAATTAAAAGCTTCTTCTCTGCAGCGTCTTCAATTTTTTGACTCGCATCCTCACCACACTTTATTAATGAATATATGATTCAGTTTTCGAGCACGAAAATTCAGATAAAAGGAAAACTAAATAAAAGAGTCTCACTCACATTTTTTAGCTTGCCAATTTCTTTGGTGATCTTTTTGAAATCTTTTCGCAAATTATCAATCTCGAACTGCCCTGAAATATTAAAAAAAAAACTCATGTATTCACAATAATATTCTCACAGATTTCGAAAGAATGGTTAAAATTTGAAAAGAAAGTTAATTACATACGTTGACGCCATTGTTTGTCAAGTTGAATAACTTCATCTACAACATCGACATTGGCAAATCGACGGCGTTGAGATTCACGAACAATTTCAGGATGATTTCTGAAAAGATTTATATCTAACATATTAGCAGATTAAAGTTTTTATGTTTATACGTTGATTTCTACAACGACGGCTTATAGGGTTTAAATTTATGGAAAAGTTACTTTACCTTTTATATATTAATAATAATTAATGGTTTTTAACTTAAAAAGGGAAAAATACTCTATTTTTAATACCTAAAATTTTTACTTAAAAAGGGAAAAATAACGGTATAATAATAATTCTTATATTATATTCTTATTACTTTTATTTAATAATTTACCTTTTATTTTTAAATTGTATTTTAAAACAGGAAATTTAAAATAGTTAGGTTACGTTTTTTCTAATTCCTTTTTGTTTATACATATTTAAATGAATTTTAAATTTATTTTTTAAATTTCGTAGTGCTGATGTGTGACACTTTTTTCCTTTTCTATTATATATAGAAGTATTATTAAACAATAGCCTTATATATTAAATCTTATCTCAAAATAGAGAATTTTAAAATTAAAATAAATAAATGATTTTCGTGAAAACTAATTAGCAATGTAAATTCCTTCTTATCCACATCATCATTATTATTATTATTATTATTATTTAATAATTTACCTTTTATTTTTAAATTGTATTTTAAAACAGGAAATTTAAAGGCTACATTGGCCCAAAAGTTTTTCCATGAACAGATATTGTACGGTTGGTACAAAGTTCATTCAAAAAGCCCATCATTCCAAGTTTCAAAGGCTGCACAATTAGCCCAAAGGTTTGTGCTAATATTTTTGAACACTACGTACGTGTTTTTAGAGGGGATCCTTTTTTATTTATACGTTTTTAGAGACGATCCTTTTTTATTTATAGTATTCCAAAAATGTCCGTTTTGAAGCTGGACCTTCTGCTTAAGCTTCTATAATGTAACAATTTTTACGATATCGATACTAGTAGAACTAATGAAGCACATATCAAATAGAATAGTTGAGATCAGACACAAGCTAGTTATCGTATATATATATATATCTACATGTGTAACTAATAGCTCCAATAAAAGATCTTATCCATATCAATTTCATCATTTGATAGTCATACATACCTAGGCAAAGGTTATTGTCATTGGAACTTTACTTGTATATAGGAGTGACAATTTCCACTAGGAGGCCATTACTATCTTTTTATGCACATGGGCTGCTCATGTCACATACCCAAAAGTAGTTACTTTCAATTATTTCCAGCACTTATAAGAATTATTATTATCCACTTAATTTGTTGGTGTCCCAATTTTCAATCATCTTCTGTCATCTAATGGGCTAAAGGTGTACTTGAAAACTGAAAGAACAAACGAGGTAGCTAAGAATACACAAAATTTAGGTATATACTAAACAAAACGCGATAAGTTTAATAAAGAATGTTAATGTCTTTACCAACATCAGTTAGTTGTCATTGAATCCAATGTTGTCAATGGCTTTAGATACTTATATACAAAGAGTACTAATTGACACTAAAAATAAATATTTAGTGACAATTAAGTTATTATCGTTAATTAATTGTCGCTACAGATCATTTTTAGTATAGTGCATCCATTGTTTGGAATTTGTAGTGAAGCCTAAACGGCGCGCAAGATTCATTCAAAAATGACACTTTCAATAAAATTTTCCTATACTCAAACTCAAATTCGAGATTTTATTATTAAAGTAAAACAATTCCGCGATGTAAACGCGTTTTTTTCTTTCTAGGTCTACTTTTCTTTCGAAAAGTCCCAAAAAAGCATAAAGAGTGTCAGAGAGTGGAGACTCTGAAATAATGAATACAAAATTACAGCAAGTTGAAATTCATGCAACAAGATATTTCGGTTTAAAGATTATTGGGGTAGAAATTAATTAATGTGTGAATTATAATGAAGAGATTTAAATGGTCCTTTCGTTTTAAATTATTCGTTATGTTTCTCATTTAATCGTATCTTAAAATATAAGATGATGAGTTTAATAATTAAACTCAATAACTTAAATTCATAATATTAAAATTCAAAATTCAACTCTACTTTCGTATTTATTTATTATTATGAGCCATGTGATTGGGTGTATGTAATAAATGACTTGTGGGAGACTTGGAGTTACATTCATGGTATACATGCCCTAAATTAAATGACAAGTGAGGAAGGGAAAGTAATCAAACGTAATTGTATTTGTCAATTTATGAATGTGAACATGCACAATATGGCTAAATTTTTTCTACATACGTATATTAAGCATGGAGACCAAGTCGAAACCATGTGCTCGATACACGTATATATGTCTAATATTTTGATATGTTCAATTCGGTTCAATTAAAATAAGGATAAATAAATAGTCAAATTGATACATATCAAAATCTTGTCAGAAAAAAACCATTTTTATTATTAAGGAATTTAATTTCCTAAAGAAAATATTTTTCTACATTTTCTTGATTAATCCAACAGAGAATAATCGAAAACCTTTGTATCGAACACACCTTTAGTGATTTAAAAAATGGAAAGTACCTAATATTTTTGGAGGGTAGAGGGTAGAAGCTTTGTTAGGGTGTCACGTCTGTAACATACAAATATTTTTGGTAAAATAATATCAGACTCTTCAATTAATACACATTGGTTTATAATAGTTCTAGGTACATTAATCTTGCAATTAAAGCTACGAGATTTCACTACATATAGTAACTTACATAAATGACTAAGACATCACTGGAAATGAATTTTGTTTTGTTTAACGACAAAGGTATAGGTGGATTCAGAATTTTATTTGATTGGAATCCCCCATGCCGTGGGGCTTATTAATTATGTGCAAATTTAAATAATTAATTAGTTGGGATTAGTATGTAGGTTTCGAATGTGAAATGTCTAAAGTATGTTTTGAAAGATCTTGAAATCGAACTTTTGATTTCAACCCGAATTCTAACCTCTACCCCAGTCGAAATCAGATGTCGGTTTCTAGATCATGGTTGAGAGTCGGGTCGAAAGTACGATTCAGGTTCAGGGTTTAAGTCTTGGATTGGGGTTTAAAGTCGGTTTCAACTCAGAGTCAATTCGTATATCAAGGTCTGAGGTCAATATCAAGCTCACGTTCAAATTTCGAATTGAGAGTTTGGATCAATGTTACGAATCGATTTCTAAGTTGAGGGTCCGAATTTGGGTTCTATATATATCGAGTAACTTCTGAAAATCAGGAGTCTACTTTTAAGTTAGGCCCCTTGTTTGGATCAAGAATTAAGTCTTCATAAATCGAGATCAAAAATCAAATTTTAAAAAACCTGCAAATCTAATTTGAAATCTCCATATTAACAATATTATGCAAAATAATTTCCTCAAATATAATATAGTAAAGTAGGGAATTTAATTTTTGATTGGACATGATATGGACCCATGCCATTCTAACATACAAAAGAAAACAAAGTCTTAGTTCAAAGTTATTTGTGTACATAGAGTGTGAACGAGGTACGATAACATCATGATATTTTTAATTTTTGAAACTTCTAAGAATTTTCACTTTTTTTTTAGCCACATGGGTGTAATGACTAATAATATGTAACTCCATTTAATATACTAGTACCCCTAAGTTGAATAATATAACTATTCATTCTGACATATAGGAATTCAATGAATGATGGAAAATGCATGTCTATTTTCTTGTGAGATATTTTAAATTTTAACTACAAAATTCGATTATTTTAAATTCATGTCAATTAAGTAGGGTTGGAGTTATAACAATAGGTATATATGTGAATATGAAATCTAGTTATTTATAGTTAAACCTTTATATGTGATATTAATAATTTTTACACAGAATCGTATATTCGTATAGTATAATAAGAGGTTAAATTCTTCATTTTCGTGTCGAACTCATTCAATAATGTGATTGTATAGATTGAGTAGTGATAAGTTAAAAGGAAAAAATGTCTGAAAAATATTTTAACCTTGGCTGAAATTGTTATTACGATATCAAGCATTACGAATGACCTTTTACACCCTGCACTATTTCGTAGTGTATTTTAAAGGTATATATGTGCCCACATGAATGCATTATTATTTCCAATTATGTATTATTTTTATGTCCACGGGGTACATATATACATTGAAAATACACTATTAAATAGTACAAGAATAAAATGTCCTTTTCAAAATTTGATATCGTTATAGCAATTTCAATTAAAATTCAGATATATTTCAAATCTTTTTTCTTAAGTTAAGTTAACGTTCTCCATCAAAAATTAAACTATAAATGTGTATAAAAGTTATTATTATTTACATATTTTTCACGTGAAGCGTTTAAAACCACGGAAATATTACAAACCAATGAACGTGAATGTAAAAGAATATAGCTTTGCTTGTGTCTATAATTAGAATGGACCAGCATATGGTAACCACGTGCCAATGGTCCAACAATAAGTCTTGCTGACCTTTTTTGACTTTTTAGCTACATACATAAAAAAAGATTGTTTTTTTTAACTCTAATGTAAAAAAAAATATGTTTTTTTTTTAACACAAATGTAATTTTATTTTTTTTTAAAAAAAATATTGCAAAGCTGAAGGTTAGGTCAAAATTCATTTTCATTGTGTTTAGTGTGTTTTTAAGCAAAGTAAGTTGCTTATACTGAATTTGGAAAATTTTAAATCGTAGTTGAAATGTCAATATTAGAAACTTTGAAAAATTAATCAGTCTATTTTCAAAAGCTACATATTTATATTTATTTATAGGAACATGGTTGTTTTCACTATATGGCGTCATGTCAACATACAAAGATATATATTTTGGTAGAATCTTTACTCTTCAATAATCTATGATGTTTAATTGAAATTCTATAATAATGATTATTTATTTTTTAATGGTAAGAATGCTATCATAAATAAAAACATACTAATAGTTGTATTTGTTGTCTTGAAATTAATCGAATGAATCGTCCTAATAATTCAAAGTTTTGTTTAATATTATTACTATTCGAATTATAGTAATATGTATGTATTCTTGATTTAAATTTTGAATCGAATAATAAATTAGTCGACAATTCTTTTTATTTGTTTGTTTTAGAATCTACAATGCACATTTAACTTTGCTGGTGTGAACTAGTATTCGTGCTACAAGTTCTAAACTCGATAGCTAACGTAAAATTAATTATTTTAGAATTATCTTATACATAATAAGATCGTTCCTGATATAATTTTGAACAATTCTCTCTTTACGAGAGCTTAAAGGCACAATGTCGGTTTCTTTATATTCAATGCTAGTATTTACTTATATAGATACAAAATTTACGTGCGGGGTTTAAACATTATTTTACATAAATCATGCGTAATTTTTTGTTGATATAAAGTGGGGGTGGGAATGATATAGAGATGTGTTTATATTATTTTCTTTACGTCTTTGCTTCCCTTAATCCTCCAATAAGCGAGGGGCAGAGTTACCTTGTTGTCACGGTGTTCAATTGTGCAATTTTTGAATACCTTTCATGAAGTATTTGGTTCCACCACGGTTAACAATAAGGGTTGAGATGAAGTGTCAAATACTCCTTCATCATTAGCTAATGGTTTTGAGTTCGAGTTCTCTTAGATAAGAAGTTTTCTTTGTTAGGAAGTGTTTTATCCCTAATGTAGGACTTTTCAGCACGAATTTGAATATAGTTAAGCTTCAATATGAATACCGTGTTGAATCCATCCCATTGTTTTAGTCAACTTTAGCTATTCAATTGGTACAAGCAATTGTTAAAAAGGAATAGTAATTGGAGTTGAAAAGAAAAGATTTGGTAGTTGGCAAATTGGTAAGATTTGCAACCACTTTTGACTTTGCTATATTTACCTATGTCATTAGTGACATAAGCATGGTTTTATCCCTCTATAAATAGAGCATTCTTGCTCATTTGTAGAACACACCAAGTTAGAGAGAAAAACCATTTTGAGAGCAAAGTGAGGTATTCCATAGACTATACAAGAAAATAGTCTGTGAAGAAAAATAGAGTGTGAGCGATATTTTAGTAAGACGGAAACCAAAAGAGTGTTGTTCCTTTGAGTGTGTAGTAGTCATTTTGAGTATTGTATTCGTGACTACACAGTGTAAAATTCCTTACTATAGTAATATCAATTGCTCCTCTTAGTCCGTGGTTTTTTCCCTTATTCAGAAGGGTTTTCACGTAAAATTCTTGGTGTCGTTATTTTCCCATTTTATTTCCATTACTTTTACCATATATACTTTTGTACTTGTTCGCGTTTTCCCAACATACCGAACCACGTAAAAAAACAAAACGAAAAATTCCCCTAACAAGGAGAAAGAAACATAGATTGATTGCAAATGTAAAACGATCTTATCTTGACTAGTAGATAATATTTTTTACGTGCAAATTAACAGAGTCCATAATGTGTGACAACTTGATTATTGAGAGTATTTAATGAATAGATGAACAAACATAATCTACATAAATAGTACTAATTAATGAGTTCATTAAATTCATTTTACATTTTGGTCCCCTTAACCCTATTTGTCCTCTAATGATTTATTTAAAGCTCTATGAAGAATGGGAAATTCTTACATGTCTTGTTCTAGTATGAAATCAACCAACTCCCCTTGACTTTTTTCCTTATTACGAAAAAGTTAACTTTATTGTGAAAAAAAGAAAAAAAAAGGTTTACATTCACTATCTACACAAAAATAATAAATACACGGAGAATCTTAGTAGCTCAGTAATTAAGTTAACTTAACTTTGATATTGCTGAAGAATCGATTCAGACAAAGAGATACTAAAGGTGATTTCTTAAGTCATATTATATAACCCCATAAGTCGACAATACTTCTCGATAATAGGTGGTACACACCTAGCTACTTGTCATTAGCTAGAGGGTAATCAACCTATCTGAATCAAAGATAACCAAGAAAATTAAGATTCCTAAAAAAAAAATGAAATAATTAGAAAAGTGAACAAAACTGACCGTCTTCAAAGCTATTCACCTAAAAGCCTTGTAAATTGGTCATGAAAATTTAGGCATGTTACGCTAATCCCTATCTTGTAATTTTTTTTTCATTTCTGCTCTTAATACCCAAAAAGTACTAATTAAACTAATAAATATAAGCGTGGAGAGCCTTTTATTTTACCCCTACATGACCTAAAAATGAGTACTTATATCTTCAAGACACTTAATTTTTTTCTTTTTAGGTTCTATAATTAGTTAAACACCATTATTTTAAATAAAACAGACAAAACATATATTAATACCTAAATTACATTTAATGTGAACAAATATATAAGTTAGTAACCGCATTTGTATTTTTGCACTTACGTACTCACTAAAAATTTTCTTCTATGTCTTTCTC
>NC_028640.1:74724602-74725667 GCF_001406875.1 Solanum pennellii | reverse complement strand
ACCCCCCGACAAAAAAAACACATTTTTACCTCTATGTAATAAATACTTTATCCGTGTTTCATATTATTTATCAAATCTTTTTCTTACATATTTTTTCAACAAATCATAAATAATATAAAATTTATCTTATATATTTTGTTGTGAATTTTAAAAACTTTTTCTTACAATATTTGTAGTTTAAAAAAAATTAATTAGTGAAATTTTAATTAATTATACTTTAATTTTATATATTTTTAAAAAAATTTAATAATATGAACACATAATATATGACGAGTAGCGTCCTTATTTTTTTAAAAATAAATAAGATAAACGTGTGATATAAAATTAGAAAAATGTTCATTATTTTAATATTAACGTAAACAAGTAATTTGTAAGGAGGAAAATTCCTCGTTCTTTGGTAAATAATGTGGATTGGTAATATGTAACGAGGAGAGTACTATATATATTTTTTTCAATTTCCAAAAAATTATATCATATATTTTCTCCGTCTAGAATTATTTGTCATTATTTCTATTTTTAAAATTAAATTATTCTTTCTATTCAGTATTATTTGTCGTGATTTTTATTTTTAGAGTCTAATTATAAAAATTTTGACTAACATTTTAAGACGTATTTTTTCATCATATTAATATATAAAAAATTGTCATTTATAGTAATTTTCATATAGTTTTAGAATATTTAATTTTTTTTGTTTAAAATATCGAATTAATGTGATCCAATTTAGCTTTAAAAATTAGTCAAATTGACTTTCGATAAGCGCAACATGACAAACAATTTCGGACGGAATAAATATAAAAATTTTGACTAATATTTTAAGATATAATTTTTTCATCATATTAACATGTAAAAAATTGCAAGTTACAATAATTGTCATATAGTTTTAGAATATCTATTTCTTTTATTTAAAATATCAAATTAATATATTCTAATTTAACTTTAAAAATTAGTCAAATTGACTTTTGAAAAATCTAACGTAACAAATAATTTCGAACGAGAGAAATTACTTCAAATTCAAATTATTTCCCCTACCCCTACCCCCTACCCCAAACCCACCCACCCCACCTA
>NC_028640.1:74685019-74724244 GCF_001406875.1 Solanum pennellii | reverse complement strand
ACCCACCCCACCTAAAATCCAATGAAATAAATATGCCTCTCTTCTCATTCTCCCAACTCTTAAAACATCACTCCCCCACATGAAGCCACAAAGACAGCTCCCCTTGTTATTTATTTTCTTTTACTTTTTCATCACCACCACCGCCGCCGCCGCTGCGCCACCGCAACAGTTCCGAGAAGCGCCTGAATTCTACAACTCAGCTGAATGTCCTTCAATTGAAAATACCCATGAATTAATTTGCTCCGATGAAGCTGTTCATGCAGCAATGACACTCGATTCCGCTTATATCCGTGGATCAATGGCGGCTATTCTCTCAATTCTTCAACATTCTTCTTGCCCACAAAACATAATTTTTCACTTCGTTGCTTCCGCATCCGCAGACGCGTCACATCTACGCGCCACCATTTTAGCTTCATTTCCTTATTTGAAATTCGAAGTTTATCGATTCGACGATTCCTCTGTTTCCGGTTTGATTTCAACTTCTATTCGTTCAGCTCTCGATTGCCCTTTGAACTATGCGAGAAGTTATTTAGCTAATATTTTACCTTTATGTGTTCGGAAAGTTGTGTATTTGGATTCCGATTTGGTTTTAGTTGACGATATTGCGAAGCTATCAGAAACTCCACTTGGGGAAGATCATATACTTGCTGCTCCTGAATACTGTAATGCGAATTTCACTTCGTATTTTACTCCGACTTTCTGGTCTAACCCATCTCTATCTCTTACATTTGCGGATCGGAAAGCTTGTTATTTCAATACAGGGGTAATGGTAATCGATCTCGATCGATGGAGAAATGGTGATTATACAAGGAAGATTGAAGAATGGATGGAATTACAAAAACGTATGAGAATTTACGAATTGGGTTCGTTACCGCCGTTTTTGCTTGTGTTCGCCGGAAATATAGCTCCGGTAGATCATAAATGGAATCAACATGGACTTGGTGGAGACAATTTTCGAGGACTCTGTAGAGATTTACATCCAGGTCCGGTAAGTTTACTGCATTGGAGTGGAAAAGGAAAACCTTGGGCTAGGCTTGATGCTAATCGGCCATGTCCGTTAGATGCTCTTTGGGCTCCTTATGATCTGTTAAAACCTCCATTTTCGTTCGATTCTTGAAGATGGAGATTCGAAAAATTTTAAGTTCTGAATGAACAATTCAACAATGGTGGAAAAAATGAAATCAAATCGCGATAACTGTAAAGAATTCGGCGAAGAAGATGATGATGAAGAAGAAGTTGGGTTTTGAAAGAAAAAAAAAACAGAGGATAAAAGTTTTTAAGATCCAATAATTAAAAATTAATGGAGAGGATTAAAAAAATAATAATTCATTTTTCTCTTTTTTAAAAAATAAAATTTACAATATATTTCTGTTTTTTTTTTTTCTGAATGATGTATGTATTTTTGAGTTGTATATTGTACAGGAGGAGTTAAATTTTTTGGCTTCTTAGATGATATAGTTTTTTTTTTCAATTCCAATTAACAAATATTAGTTTTGTTTAACGGTGTTTTGTTTATTCTTTCATTTCATGTTTTTTTTTTTGCTCTATGCTATTTTGGATTATTTTTTCTTGAGTTTAGAATTTATTGGTAACGGTTTTTCTATTTTTAAGATAGTGATAAGTGTTACATTTACTATAAGCTTACGTACCTTATTATTTGTAATTATATTTGAGTATGTTGTTATGTAATATTTTTTGCTTATTAAATTAAAAGTGATTTGATTAATCTTTGAAATTATATTGAATTAAATTAATTTAAAATTTTAAAATTTATAAAGTATATGAACGTACGACAAGTTATTTACAAGGACAAACTAAGATAAGATTATATCACGTGATAACGTTTCGAAAAAAAAGAGAAAAGAAAATACATCGTTTAGATGATGTTGTTCCTTCTCAGAATTCACTTTTGAGCTTATATGGTATATTATTATATATAGAAATACGATAGGTTATAATTCTTTACGTACGAAAAAAATATATTAAAATTTACGTGATCTGAATAGCTAAATAAATAGTGGTAGAGGGTGTATGAAGTTTCTCCTTAACACTTGCGATGACTTCTCGAATACCAAAGAAAGAAATATAAATGAAAAAGGTATATTTTAAGTTTAGGTTTATTAATTGTATACTTTGCTTTCCCGCAATTGTGTTCTCATTTTGAAAATGATTACTTCGATATTAAGGTATGTTAATTAATGGAATTTTGATAAGTACTTTAATTTATAATTAGCATAATAAATCACATTAAAGTATCTTCCAAGAAACCTAGTGTGATTGAGCCCAAAATAAGTGTAATTCATAATAATTTCTCACAGAAGTATTTGAAAAAAGGTTTTTGATTTAAGGTGTGAATATATATTGTAATGAAATTAGTTTCATTCAATATTTTATACATTCATGTAATTTGACCAATTTTTAATCCTCTCTCTTTTCAATGTCATTATTATTATTATACACGTACCATTAACTTATTATTTCCTCCGTCCATAATTATTTGACAGATATATTAAAAATAGATGTCCAAAATTAATTATCAATTCAAATTATGAAGAAACAATTAGTCATCTTTTTCCAAATTTGCATCTAATGATAGTTTAGTTCATTTGAAAAGTTATGTAAACTTTTGATATTTTTAATGTAATACGGTTATATTAGTCAAATTACACCTTATATTAAATTTTCCTTGAGGGATATACATTACCTTAACATGACAAACAATTATGAACGGAGAAAGTAATAATAATAATAAAAAAAAATTTAAGTTATATACATATTGATTATTGAGAGGAGGTTCTAGTAAGGAGATGTAAGAGTCTAATTGACTGTAGTAGATTTTAAAGGAGGTAGAGGTAAACTAAAGAATTATATATGAAGGTCGATGATTATATGAAGGTCGATCATAATATCTCTTCTTCAATTTTTACTACTACATATTACATTGCATATAGTTTTGCTGTTTATTTTATTGTTAACCCTGATTTGATTACACTTTCTTTAAGTTTAGTAGTTTATTAAAGCCGATCTTTTTATTTCATATAGATAGAAATAAGATCTATGTATATTCTATCTTTTCAATATCTTACATATAAAATTACGCTGAATATAATTATTGTTGCTTATATGTACCATAGTAGTTAATAAGTACGGAAAATTACTTATTGTTGGTCTAGCTTTAGGGTACTACTTATTAATGAATAATCTAAATAATATTTACACTATATCATACCAAATCCAAATGAAGACTTAGTCTTAGATATTTTTACAGCAAATTAGTAGTGAATTAACAAATACTACAAGTAAAGAGAAGATACTTTAAAGCTGGCATGTGTTTTGATTTAGAACCTTCTTTATTTTATTTTATTTTTAATTTTAAGTATCCAAAATATTTTTATAATTATTAAACTATATAGTATTAGCCGACTGCCAGCTAAATTTAAGTGTCTGATTGACTTTTTCCTATAATTGTTTATACCTTTTTGTCTTCCAATAGACTTTGGTATCACAAACCTAATGACATAAGTATTGTTTTTATTTTATGTTTTATAATAGAACACCATATTCTTTACTACTTATAATAATTAAAATGCATCCCTAATAAGGTTAAAAAAAATGCTCATATTATTTCTAAAAAATAATGTAAACAAGTAAATCTTCATTTGATTTGGAATCCTATCTACTCCAAACTTTTATGTTTTCGACACATTTTTATTTTCTCAGGACCTTTACAATAGATAATAACGTTTAATTCAAAATTTTTAAAATTTTACCATATCAAATCATAACGAATGAAAGATTTTCAATAAAAGAGTTCATCATCTATTATATATATACAAAAAGAAAAAACCTTTTATATATAGTAATATGATATATTTTTTAGCAAAGGAAATTAAGATAAATCCCTTCCTTTGTCATTTAATATCAAGATATCATATCTAACTGTACAATATCTTTAATTATACTAAATAATGTGTATTTACTTTCATAAGTGAAAGATCTATACTTCCTTCGTCGCAAAATGAATATTATTCTAGTGCGATAAATAAATAAAAATCTTTAAAAATGTCATATTAATAATTCAAGATAAAAATTAGTACGTTATTTTAACTATACATCTATGTATACCCTTATACTCAATTTTATTTACTAGTGTCTAATTTTTAAAAATATTTATTAAATAAGGATAGTTTATTCAACTATATATATTTTTTAATAACATATTTTTTGTTAAAATAATCCTTATTTTCGTACAAGAGAGTAATCGATATCCACATTAAAGTGCTATAAATTTAAACAAAGACCACTCTGTATCTAAACAAGACACAAATTCAAAACATTTTACTAAGAATAAAAAATTATTTATTAATTCATTACAATCCTTATTGATAGTATATCAAAATTTCATTTATACTAACAATGGGAAGTAATTTAATTAAATAAAAAAATTAACTGTCGGTGAGAATGAATTCAGGATGGACCAAAGAAAACTTAAATAGTTGAAAAATCTAAAATATATTATATATAGATTCTATTTAATTTAAAGCGTGATATTTGTAGACGTGAGAAACCAAAGACTTTTTAAGATCTAAAATATACATATAGCATGTACGGATTGTAGTTTGACAATGACACTCTCACATAGTCAAATTAAAATTATTCAATTATTATTAGATGACGATGAAAAAAATAAAATCATTTTTCTTGGATGGAATTTTAACTAAAAGTTAAAGCTATGAACATATATTTACGATTAATGAGGTTAATTTATATAGTATTATTTGATTTAATATAAATAAGAAATTTAATAATTAATTTAAATAGGTTAAAGAATATGTCAGGTAAATTAAAACGGAAAATTATATTTTTAGTTTTGTCGTGCTTCGTACCACGTATAACGTACTAAATTTCGTTAGGAATAATGCCTACAACATCTATAACTTATCCTATAATCTTTTCACGCGTTTCTATATATATATATTATATTATTTATATAATTGTGAAAAAATAAAATCAAGAGAAATATTACTTGTTGAATTTTCAAATGTTGCAGTAATCTCTTGAACTAATTAAAATATTCTAACAACTTATATTTTTGAGAGGTTTATTGTCTATTTCATTTTAATTTATTTGTCTGATTTTAATTTTGTATATAAAATTTAAAAAAGTAAAAAATAAATTTTTAAATCTTATGACTTTAAACTAATGTTACATAAAATGTATCAATATATCTTTTTTATCTCTTGAAATAACAACGAGGGATATTTATAATTTTAAAATATAACGAAAATTGTAAGTGATTTATATTTCACATAATTCGAGATAATTTTGATTTTTTTCATTAACTAAATGACTATAATATGTTACACCAAATTAAGAGTAGACTACATGTTTGAAGTCTACGTGCCCCTAGTGAGACACTTTATTAGGTGCATTACATTTGGTTAGGTATAGAGAGGACTCAGAGAAAGTTTAAAAAAATATATATTTTACTTATTTGAAAAAAAAAAAGAAAAGATTAATCTCGAATTTAAATCTTAAATATGTAAAAAGTTTTTAAAAAAATATTTTTTTCTTGTTTAAATATTACTCAATACAAATTTAAATTAATCGATATTAACGAAAAATCATCAAACCAATCAAGTAAATGAACGTGCACCCAAGAATCCATTGTTTAATTATTATATATCTACTGGTCCAAGTTAGTGCTATTCAATGAAGACCAATTGCTCAAAATATGCAAATTAAAGTAACTAATCAGTCAAACTGATTAAGTTACTTTTTAATACCTACACTTGGTGTAAATTAAGTTTACTATTAAGATCCATAATCCATTATAAAGTTTAGATAAAGACTTTTTTTAGTCAATTACGAGTTAATTTTAATACGTAAACGTGGTTTGGTTGTTGTATTAATAGTCTATTTTTCTAATTGTTATGCATGTTATAAGATTTATTTCATAATGGTATAAATTTTTAGACGATCAATGATAAACAATAATTCTTTTATTTTTATCAAACACAACTTATGACTTTCATCGTTATAAATATAATATTGACATGAGATGTATTGAAAGATGGAACAAGTTCAATGAGATCATTCATATATATAGTCGATCTTAAATCATTTACATATACTAAGTATGATCAAATATAAATTTAATCCATTTGTCTATTTTTTCTAATTAATGCATGCTCAGAGTTATTGTGACTTATGACTTGTCTAGGATAAATCAATGGAAAATTAAATCATACTTAATACATGAATGGTGATTTTTCTATAAAAAATTAAGTTTCCGATATCTATCATTTCTTATTCATCAACTAAATGAAAGCTTCATTGCTTCTTATTTTCTTGACTTAGATCGTGACGAAGTGATAAATATTTTTTAAACTGTAGTTTTCGGATATACAATCGCCTTTGTTATAACAGTGATGTAGGACTTTCAAGCGCTCAATATAAATTTAAGTTTAATCGAACTCTAATATGAATATCAGACATGAGAAACCAGAATAAATGTAGCTTTAAGGTCAATCTCATAGTAGATGCCTCTCGCTTTAAGTCATAATATGATGCTTGTTGAAACTTAGCCCTTCTTACAAAAATTGACATTCTTGAAAAGGAATTGCAACCTAACTTGATTAACTTAGGTCTACTCTAAGTATATTATAATTAGTGTACTAAGAAAAAATAATCAACAAATCCAAAAAGAAAAGAAAGGAATATTTACACAGATACCCAAACAAATTTATATCGTATATATACATAGATTATATACATATTTTACATGTGTTAGTTATTTTATCGTCGATTAAAGGAAAGTTAATTATCTTTATAGCTATTTATCATTCAATAATCGTAATTAATGAGAGTGATAAAAAAATTAATATATTTATTCGTCTTAAAAATTTCGAGTTCAAATCTTAAAATGAAAGGAATAATCTGTGGAAGGATTCAAAGATCCTATTGACTCGGTTAATTCTCATATGATGTGTGTATATTATATATATATTATACAAAAGCTGTCGGTTCAACTTTTATTTATTTTATTTATTACTAATAATAACGATAATAATAAAGTAATCTTTTTACTATCAAAAAGGATCAACAAGGAAGTCAAAATGATGATTCCCACGGTGTCAATCAATTACAATTAAATATTCCATCTGTGTCAT
This sequence comes from Solanum pennellii, assembly GCF_001406875.1. Taxonomy (NCBI): domain Eukaryota; kingdom Viridiplantae; phylum Streptophyta; class Magnoliopsida; order Solanales; family Solanaceae; genus Solanum; species Solanum pennellii. The sequence continues at coordinate 74,717,072 of NC_028640.1, read as the reverse complement.
TTGATGTGGTACACAATTGAATTATTTAAATGCTCTACTTTTTCAAAATAAAATTTATATATTTAAAAATTATATAAAAAGTATTATAATTATGAGATTAATAATTTAAAAAACATAAAAAAAAAAGGAATAATGATATAGAATATGACAAATTAATAATATAAAATAAATATAGTAACTATCCTTGTTTATTTGTGTTCCATAGCAAACTATTTGTCAGGTCCTCTCTCCCTTATATTCTCGCTCACCACTCCCCTCTCTGCTCGCTTATTCTTGTCACTCGCCTCTCTCGCTTTATACAATAGAATTTTATAAGTTATGTTTCTAATTGTATAAAGCGAGAGAAAATTGTATAAACGAATGCAAATACATATATCTTCGTCTTATACACTTTTAATTAACAATACAAATATTTCTCTGCCTACGTCTTTCTCGTTTTATACAAATTCAAATTGTATATAATTTCTCTCTTTCTCGTTTTGTACAATTTGATTCAATTGTATATTCCCTGCACAAGTCTTTTTTTGCCTTTCTCTCTTTCTCGTTTTATACAAATTCAAATTGTATATAATTTCTCTTTCTCGTTTTATGCAATTCAATTCTACGTTTCTCACTTTCTTGTTTTATACAATTCAGATTGTATATAATTTCTCTCTTTCTCGTTTTATACAATTCGCTTTAATTTGCATATGTATAACGAATTATACATATATAAGTTTGCTATGAAGCGCAATTATACAAACTTAACTATAACATACAAACATGAACTTTATGTTTGCTATATGTAAAAATTGCCCTAAAAATTATGGTAAAAAAGAACTTGTTGACTTTTGGTATTTCAATGATGTCATATAAATTGAGACAACGGAAAATGGTACTACTCACTGTCTTTCTTTATATTTTTTCATGTTCCTCCCTCCTTCTTAACATAGTAGAGAATTAACTTTAGGTAAAAGTGTCGGTTTTAACATAATAATCACCACATTGATTTCCTTTTTTATTATTCGATATCAGGTATTTGAATTGGAGTATGACTAGCTTCAAATTCGTACCTACTAGTCATTGAGGTTTAAGTGCTCTCTAACAAAGACAACTCCGTAACTATGATTCAAATCCATTGATTAAGAATGCTGAACTACTTACCACACCACCGCAGTCATAACCGGCTATCTTCTTTTTCTTTCTCCATATGTTTTGACACTAGGTTTATCTTAACTCAAATAATGAAAGTGTAACCCAAACACTCATTATTCAAAGGGTAACATGGAAATTTATAAAATAACATGACAATGGAGTACCAAAATTGTCCAATGGTCTTTTTTGTTCCTTCACTTCTCCTGAATCCAGTGTTGAATTTATGTTATATAGAATGTCATATGCTTATTGAACTTATGAGAACATATACAATGAGAAATGAAAGTCAACTGAAGATTGCAACTTCATGTTTATTGATGGCAAAGTTACATCTACTTACACTCTGAAGATTATCACATATGGGGCAGGGTATACGCCCGACCTCCTCTTTTCGCAGAGCTTTATAAAACCGATGAAATTGGTGTACTGCGCCTGCTTACTTATGTGCTCGAAAGAGATCCAGAAACCTACAGCCGGACATAATATTAAAACTATCTCCAGATTCAAGAAGCACTAGGCTCATTGTATATTTGTCAACTTTGATTAATGAACTGAATATTAGCCTTGGTTTAAAACTAATGAACTTCACAGACGTGGTGAGCCAACAACTATAAGGTGCATGGTGAAAACTACTGGACGTTTTCTTTTGATCAAGCTTAGCTATGTATACATATTTGAAGGAGGAACGGTACCTTGGAAAACAACTGCTCCTTCTGCACTTCACCTTCACGTTGTTACCGGTTTAGTTTTGCATTATCCTGGTTTAACAGCCTTGAAGCTACATACACAAATTAGAACTTGTTACAATCAGTACGAATTGAGAAAGAAGAAAATGGAAAACATAAAAATTTTTCCGACACAAAAATTCACAGAATGTCTCCCCAGATAAAATACTGGTAGACTTTGGATCTCCCTCTATCTCCCGTGGGGCAAAGAGAAATGAATTTTTTCAACAAAAACAACACACAGAAAGCGAGCTAGTGCCGGATAGACTACGTCAGTTATTACAAAGGGCGTATGGTTAAAAGACGTTCAGGAAAATTTAAGCCAAAAGTTAAGCATCCAGTAATTTTTGAAGAGAGTCAAGCACACAGTATTTCACTAGCCTATCTAATCTCTAATACAGGTTTGAAGAAGGATAATGGACTTAATTGCTCAAAATAATTGTTACAAGACCACATTTGTCATCTGACTCAGAAGGGTATTAACATAAATTGCATGATGACTTCAGTTATGTTCTCATACTTGGGAAATAGATATTGTTTTAGGACAAAAAGCAAAGGAGTACTATATCATCTTTCAGTGATGTGTCTCTTCTACCTCAGGTTATAAATGACGATCGTGTGGACTGTGGATAAACGTGCATGAATGATTGAAGGAGATATCAAAATGTCTTCTGTTCCCAAGAATATTACCTCTGTGAATCGTTTGCTATACTAGATGCATATTAATACTGCTAGTAATCCAGTAACCAATTAGTAACAATGATAGCAGAAATAACATGTTCTATCAAGAAATTTGCAATACGAAACATAATAGCACAGAAAAAGCATTCGGCAAAAGTAGAAAATGAAACTAATAGACTTCATTAATTTTCAAAAAGAATGGATTTTTGCTGTGTCTATTCCTTGTTTGTTGTGTCAAGATCACACTACAGAGGTAGGAAAAATATATCTTTCCTCAACTTCTAAGGTATTATATAATATGGTGGCAATGGTACAAAGCACTAATATGAATGGACCAAAGCTTCTCTCTTGACAACAAATGAATGTCAGTCTGTTTGCTAACCTTGTGCTCAATTTGGAAAGGTTCCTGTCATCCGAGTATGATCCAACATCCTTTCCAGTCCATATTTAAGCACTGCCTGGTTACCAGCTCTAAATCCGTATCCATAAATTGGTGAGGTGTCTGATTCATTCTGGTGTTTAAAGGAATCCCCGAATCTCCTCTCGAAAGGAGATCCAATCCCTGCTTTGATGATGATGACACACCTGATGAGATTGAAGCACCATTGCTGCTTGAAATGGATTCAATTTGGGTTTCGAATCACATATGTGCTACTACCGGCAAATGTCTTCTTCAACGTCTTGGCTAAGTGTTCGGTAACCTATCATAGATGGAGGACATATCAAACACATCAGAAACTCCAAGAGTCGATGATGCACATATATCAGGATGACAAACTCAAAAAAGGAAGGAGTTTGTGTTCCTCTATATGCAGGAGGAGTTTAGACAGTCAACTGAAAGTTTTTTCTTTTCCTTTCCCTTTTTTACATGTCCGTGTCAAAAGGAACTTGTACTGGACATGCTACTTTGTATTCTAGACTGTGTGTTTCTTCTTTTAATCTTGCTTTTACTATGCCAATGAGGATTTACTTTCTGTATATCTAGAAAAGACATCTAGTGACTAATAGGTGTACTTACTAAGTTTTCGAATCATATTGAAAGTCTACTTGCACTTTTCACTTCTTAATATTTGCGCTTTACAATGTTTTGCTCTAAGTATGACATCCCTAGATTCTTTTGCTTTGATTTAGGATATACAAGAAAGTAAGAGGGATATGAGAAGCAAAAGTGGTTCCAAAATAAAATCTTGTGTTATACAATACTGTTATTTACTGCTATTTTGGAGAAGCAGACATTGTATTGGGGCACATAGAAAAAGATGGGCACTCAAATTAAGAAAGGAGTAGAAGAAATGAGTGAGCACCTCTTAGTCGAAGCCATGCATGCATCATCTCATGCGCAAGGATTGACCCAGTCAGGAACCTGCAAAAGTTCATGTCATATATTGAAACTAATGCTACCACCTACAAAAAAGAAAATTAATGCTTCCACTTGAGAGCATAAATACATGTACGTGCTGCTTAAACCTAAATTACAGAACAAATCTTGTTCTGTTTCATCCACCTCACCTCCATTCGCTCACAGCTCAGTAACTGGGTGTTCCATCATGAAAAGGACAATACTTCTGGGACCAAAATGGATGTGCACTGTATTCAATAAGCCCAGCTGCGTTTGTTGGAATCAGAATTGAATAAGTTATGACAAAAGGTTTTCTTCTTCTGTCATTCTCTTCAGAAGTTGCACGGCTTTACTAGTTTTACCAATCTTATAGTATCCATCTATCAGAGTGTTAAAAGTTATAACATTGGGAGATAACCCTTTCGAATGAAGCTTATTGAAAAGACTCAATGCTCGTTCAATGTTCCCTGCTTTACAAAGGCCGTTTATTAGAGCATTGTATACTGCAATGTTTGGAACAAGATCCTTTGTTATCATCTCATCACGCAAATTGAAAGCTTCATTAACTTTACCAACCGATGACATGCCATGGACCAAGGTGCAGTAGGTAAACTCATCGGGAGTAAAACCTTTTAGTGAGAAGTGGTTCATAACATCTCTTGCATCATCGATCTTCCCCAATTTGCATAACCCTGCAACAACAATATTATACAGGACATTGTTGGGGACAACACATTTTGTTGCATTTCCATCAAGGGAATCTGCAATTTTCTGTGTATCAGGCAGCCCTGTCTTAACGTTTGAGAAACCGTAAATGTGTTTCAGGTCGGGATACAACTTTACATCCAGTATTTTCTGCAGGAGCATATTAGCATCATCTGTTCTACCAAGTTTGTATAATCCATTAACAATAGAGCTAACTATTATGACATTTGGATTCAATCCGTTCTCTCTCATATCAAAATATGTTTTAAAAACTTTCTCAGGCAATCCTTCTTTAAACCAACCAGCAATAAGGGCTCCATATGTAACAACATTAGGGGCTAATTCCCTATCATGCATTTCACTAAGAAGATCTTTGACTTTGCTAAACATTCCAGCCTTTATAAGTCCACTAATAAGTGAATTAAAATTTTCAACCGAAGCAGGAATATTCTGCAGTTCCATGACATCCTTTAATTTTAAAGCCTTTTCAATCTCTCCTGCTTTACAATACCCATCACTTAGGGTCCTATAAGTTACTCCATCCGGAGAACAGCCAAACTCCTCCATTTTGTTAAAAAGGAGCTCGGCTTCAACCATTTTCCCCATCTTACAGAACCCTTTGAGCATTGTATTTAGAAGAATCCTGCTTTTGGTGTGGTGCCCTCTTGCTAGAATATGTTTCCACAAGACCAAAGCCTTTTCAAATTCTCCCATGTTAAGAAATAAATCTAAGAGAGTACTATATCCAACTGCATCAGGAATAACACCTCTTTTAAGCATCAAATTCCAAAGATGCAAAGCATCAGCAATGGCCCCTTCTCGACTTAATCCTTTTAGCAGAGTGTTGTAAGTGACAACTGTTGGATTGATACCACTTTGAATCATCTCATCACAGAGGTTGAATGCATTTTGCATCAGTCCTTCCCTACAATAACCATCTAAAAGGGTATGATAACTATAAGAATCAGGTTGAAGAGTCCAGTCGATCATGCTCCTAACAACCTGTTCGGCATTGCTTATTTTACCAGCTTTGCAGTATCCATTTATCAAGGAATTACAGATAAACAGATTCATGTTAAACCCTGATCTCAGCAACTCATCCTGGATCCTAAGCGCATCATCCATTTTCCCCATCTGACAAAACCCATCAATTAACACGACATACACCTGCTCATCCACCTCCTTCATTTCTCTGAACACTTTCTCTGCTTCTTCCATCTTACACAGCCTGCAATAAACCTTAATCAATAACGTGAACGTAACTATATTTCTTGAAATTCCTCTTTTATCTATCACCCTCAACACTCTTTCGACACCCTTAAGATCCTTTTTCTCCACATACCCATTAATCAAACTATGATAAGTAGCAATACTCAACTCTAAACCCATCTTCTCAATTTCTTCAACAAAAATTTCAGCTTTGTCAATCTTCCCATCCTTACAATACGCATTAACCATTATGGTACAAGTATATATATCAGGAGAGAACCCCATCTTTATCATCTGATCATATACAGAAAACACAGTAAAAAAATCACCTTTTTTCACCAAACTATTCAACAAACTATTACAAGAACCCAAACTAGGCACACGACCACACTTAGGCATATTATCAAACACGTACAATGCATTCTTGACCAACCCCTTTTTCGCATAGATTTTCAAAACCATATCAAAAACTGTAGGAGAAAACTTGAACTCTCTGTATACTGTCACTAATTCGTCCCAAAAAAACGACACAGGTTTCTTATTTCTAGAAAGTTCTAGAAGCTCCGATAAATAAAACCTAGCTTCATCGAACATTCTCCCTCTGGATAGTATATGAACTATCCTGCAGTAAGATACTACATGGGGTCTAAAAAATTGTCGCCCTGAAGCTAATTTGAAGAAATGCAATGAAGCATCAGGATGAAGTTTGAGTTTTACAAGAACAGAGTCGACAAGATTGTTGGAGAAATCGAATTTGAGACTGTCTACCGCTGCATAACGCCGGAGAATCAAAAGACGGCAAATTTTATCAGCGAGTTCGTGTGGTCGGTTAGTCGCCGGAGAATGGGTGGCATATCGGAGCTGGAGATGACAAGTACAGAGAATTGGTTTTGCTACTTTTACTGTCGCCGCCATGGCCGCCGGCGCCGTCGACGATTTTTTTATTTTTTTTAGCGTTTTAAATTTTCAGACATTTATTTTCTATTACTTGTAATCTAAAGATTGTTAAAAATCTAATTAACAAATATTTACATGACAGGTGCTTGACTCGATATAGAATGATGTTTGATTGGATACCAAAAAAAATATTCTAAATTGATTATTTAAAATAAGTAATAAATATTTATATAGTTATAAAATAATATAATTTTGCAATAGGAATTGTATTTGAAAGACGAGAATAATCAACAAAGAAAAATGAATCAACAAATATTAACATATGTATTTGAAAAATTATCCTCGTATTGTGAGTGTTCTCGCGATTTCGTTGAGGCGTTTATGTTAATTAGGAAAGAAATATCTTTTGTTTGCTATTGCTCGTAGGTATCCTCATGTTGTTAGAGTGTCCTCATAATTTCGTTAAGGTGTTAATGCTAATGATCAAAGAAATATCTCTTGTTACTCGTAGATTTCTCTGTTAATCTTCTTATTTAGTGTTGCTATTCAACGTTCATACCGGATGTCATTTGAAAACAGTCTTCTTCCAAGTGTCTTTTTCTTCTTTGAATTTAAAATTCTATCTCCGCTACTGACTGACTGCGCGATCCCCTTTTGACTGTAATTCTCTTGATCAGATTTTGGCTAATTGTTGCATATTTTATAGGGAAAAGGGTCTGATATACCCCTCAACTTTGTCATTTAGAGCTGATATACCCCTTGTTATGAAAGTGGCTCATATATACCCCTGCTTGTAAACAAATGGCTCACATATACCCTTTTCTTCTAACGAAAATGAAAAAAAAAATAATTTTAATCTAAATTTTTATTATTTCTTTCTAAAAAATATAACCTCATATGAGTAAATTTAATCCTCGTCAAACATATTTTTTTTGACTTTTTTTTGTTTCAATGACTAATTTATAATTATTATTTTGATAATCAAATTTATTTATGTTTCACTAATATTCTTGTAAAACTTATTGTAGATGACCAAATTTTTTCTTCGAATACAAAATTAAATTACAATACACAAAAAAATAGTTTAATTTTTTTTTCTTTAAACTAAGGAATGAAAGAAAAAAACAAAATAAGAATAAGAAACTCAAATAATTATAATAAAAGAAGTCAAAAAATAATTTATGTATGAAAAAAATTAAAATATACCTTGAACTTTGATAGAAGAATCATATATACCCCTAAATCATTTTTAAAAAAAAATAGAAGTAATAAATATAAATTTAAAACTAATTTTTTAACATCCGTTAAATGAAGGGTATATGTGAGCCATTTTGTAATGGCAGGGGTATATGTGAGCCGTATAACGGTAAGGGCATATATGAGCCACTTTTATAACGAGGGGTATATCAGCTCCAAATGACAAAGTTAAGGGGTATATCAGACCCTTTTCCTTATTTTATATAATAAGCATTCTGTGAAAGTAGAAAATCAAACTAATAGACTTCATTAATTTTCTAAAAGAATGGATATTTGTTGTGTCTATTCCTTGTTTGTTGTGTCAAGATCACTCTACAAAGGTAGGAAAAACATAAGTTTCCTCAACTTGTAAGGGTATTATATGATATGGCAATGGTCCAAAGCACTAAAATGAATGGACCAAAGCTTCTTTCTTGACAACAAATGAATGTGAGTCTGTTTTCTAACCTTGTGCTTAATAAGGAAAGGTTCCTGTCATCCGAATATGATCCAACGTCCTTTCTAGTCCGTACTTAAGCACTGCTTGGTTACCAGCTCTGAATCCGTTTCCATAAATTGGTGAAGTGTCTGATTCAATCTGGTGTTTGAAAAAATCCCCGAGTTTCCTCTCGAAAGGAGATCTAATCCCCTGCTTTGATGATGACATGCCTGATGAGGTTGAAGCCCCTCCATTGCTGCTTGATATGGATGCAATTTGGGTTTCTAACCACATATGTGCTAGTACCTGGCAAATGCCTTCTTCAACGTCTTGGCTAAGAGTTCGATAACCTATCATAGATGAAGGACATATCGACCACATTAGAAACTTCAAGAGTCAATGATTGTAACCGATAAATAGCACATATATTGGGATAGACAAACTCAGGAAGGAAAACAAATGTGTTCCTATATATGCAGGAGGCATTTAGACAGTTCCCTGAGAGTTTTTTCTTTATGTTCCCTTTTTCACACGTCCACGCCAAAAGAACTTGTGCTTGACATGCTACTTTATATCCTAGACTTTATGCGATTCTTCTTCTTTTAGTCTTGTTTTTACTATGCCACTGATGATTTTACTTTCCAATTTATCTATAAAAGAACACCCCTGTAACTAATAAGTGTACTTCTTTAAGTTTTTGAATCATATTCAATCTTCCAGACAGTCTACCTGTGCTTTTATCTTCTTATTATTTGCGCTTCACAATTTTTCGCACTGAATTTGACATTCCTAGAGGTTGCTGACATCCCAGGGTCCGCAACCTCTTAAAAAAGATGGACACTCAAGTTAGGAAGGGAGTAGAAGAAATGAGCGAGCACCTCTTAGTCGAAGCCACGCATGCATCATCTCATGCGCAAGTATTGACCCAGTCAGCAACCTGCATAGACTCATGTCATATATCGAAATCAAGCTATGAAACACGCTTCACTTACAAAAAAAGAAAATTAATGTTTCAACTTGAGGGCAAAAATACATGTACATGCTGCTTAAACCTATATTACAGAGGAAATGTCCAATTCATACTGTCCATCGGAAACACACAAATCATTTAATTTTTCCTCAGAGGTAGAAATGTGTGGTAAAAAATTGGATTCTACCTAGAAAGCATCAGGAAACAGCAACACGGTTAGGTATGTGGTGTGCACAGATATCAGATGAAAAGATACTACATGGTCCAGAGAAATTCAAGAATATTTTATAAGACTGGCGAAGAAGCCAGAGATTTGAGAGCCCAAATCACGTCTAGCCCCAAGAATGTGATGGAAAGCTGACTCTAAATGCATCTCAATTAAGTTATGATGCCAAACCAGATTACATTGACCATCCACTATTGACATGGTTACATAGAGTAATATAAAATCTAATCAACTTTTTCTACACCCTAGTAAGGGACATAGTATTTTTGTTTTGCTTAATGCCTACTTGAAATGAATGGACACAAGTGATTCTGACTAATCAAACAGGTCTATTAAAATGGTAGCACTCAGATTCAGAATTTTGCACAGCAAAGTAACAAAATAGTACCTTGGTAGACCATATAAAATAAGAATTGCAGTCACTTCACAGCGGCGTGTCAATTTATAAGGTTCCGTTCTCATGTCCATAACCCGATTTCCAGCTCCTATTCTTGGCCGTCTTTGTATCTGGCAATTAGTGGTAAGTAAGAGCTTCCGTTTACCATTTGAATAAAAGATATTTAAGTTTTCAGTTTCCAAAATCATGAAGAGTGAAAAGAAATGGATATCACTTGAGGTCCTTACAGTGCTGATAGTTTGTTCCTCGGAAAGGCAAAGTCCTCTTGTCTCGGGCATGTGGTGATAACCCTGGCAAAAGGGATGAAAACCAAATATAAGCAATATATTCTTCACATGGAAGCAGTATGAATATGGACAGATACAAGAATGAAATGAGAAGAAGCGGCAGCTAGGGTCAAGATAACAGTTACATGTCTCTCTCCATCCATAGCCTCATTCAATGCTTGTCTCTCAACCAGAAGCAAAGGAACTTTCTGCTCCACTTTCATATTTAGCCCTTCATAGAATTCTTGTATATCATAATAAAGGGGCTGACACTGACTCGTATCCATTATCGCAGAGTCCAAGCACTCTAGACAGAGCTTTCGACCATCATCAAGGGCAATATATCTTGTATCCCGTGGCTGCAGTTAAATCAAAATTGTATTCTTTATAAAAGTTAATCACAAGAATTTTGCTGAAAACACAGAGGTTCCTCCAGAAATCTTGTTCTGTTTCATCCGCCTCACCTCCATTCGCTCACAGCTACAGCAACGGGGTGTTCCATCATGCTCATGAAAAGGACAATACTTCTGGGACCAAAATGGATGTGCTCTGTATTCAATAAGCCCAGCTGCATTTGTTGGAATCTGGACAGACAGGAACACTTCATGAATCTCAAAGAAATGATACATTAGCAGCAGCTAGATGGATTCTGAACCAACAAGAGATAGTCTATACCAAGTTCTCAATGATCTGTACTCGGTGAAATGTAAAGACACCTACCATACACTTTATTGGTTTGTTTATTATCATAGGAAGACCCCCGATTAAAACTATACAGCCATGCCATTAAGACCAGAGACAGAACAGTCCATGAAGTCTAGACTAGAGAAGACTTGCGTTTGTTGGAATCTTGCAGACAGGAAATACTTACTGAATCTCAAATAAATTATACATAATCAGTAGCTAGATGGATTCTGAGCCAACAAGAGATAGCCTATACCAGGTTCTCACTGATCTGTACTCGGTGAAATGTTGCGACACCTACCTTACACTAGTGTCTAGGACCAGTATCATTAGCAGAGCCTTTAATTAATCTAAGCTTCAAAGAAGGCATGTAATGGAGAACTACATGTTTTTCTAGTGTTAGGTAGGCTTCTACGATCAAAAGAAAAATTAAGACATGTAAGAGGACTTCTACAGAAGATTTAAGAAAAACAGTCATTTTGTACTTACAAAGTGTTTGCACACATCACATTTCGGGTGATAATGCTCCTTGTAGCATGTTTTGTGATAGGGATAGTTCCCAGACATTGAGAACTGCACATTTAATACATCCAAAAGTTAAAACAGATTTCAGGAATATACTCGTCATACAAATTGATGTTCTATCACTTTCAGATGAGACAGTTGACGTACATTACCCAAGACACTATATGATAATTACCAACAACAATATCAGTACTAAGTTACAGTTACAGAAAGTATTGAACATCTTATGGACGATGGTGCATATTAACTATAACTTGCTACCAGATGTACAAAAATTGATTCCTGTCACTTCTCTCATTTCCAGAATGAACATATTGCCTACAGATGGTCAGACATATTTTCAAAATTGTATTTTATAGTAAGTCATTTACTTTAGATGATTGTTTCCCCAGTAGATCTGTAGTTATTATTGTGCATCTGCTCCCTGCATCAATCCCACCCTTTTTCGCGTTTGGTTACCTAAATACCCCAAATCAACATGTGCTTTGACTTGGCACCATTATTATGAAAAATGTCGGATAAGCAAAAGCAGTAGTACACCAGATAACAAGACAACTAGAAAAATTAAAAATTATGCAGTATTGCACCTCATAATCAGATATTGGCTGGTTACAGGCATGGCATCTAAAGCACTCTGGATGCCATACCGCTCCCATGCAACTCAAAAATCGTCCATGACCTATTTCAGTGCTGCAACCTGCACATACCCTACCACAGAAAAAGATAACATACATTAGGTCTAAAAGCAGTTGTGTTAATTTTTTTTATTTTATCGGTTATGCTGTAGTGTTAATTCTTAATGTCTTATGACAAACATCTGTATTTGCTTATACGAGGAATTTAGAGTGTTCACAGCAATCGACAGGCTCACTTAAGATTTCTTACAGCCCACCATTGAACTCTCTATCCGTGACACTAGTACACACGTGAAGCAAAGAGTACAGCTAGGGAGCACAGGAGAAATACATAAGAATAACCTACATGCAGAAATACAATAATAGAAAAATCAATGGAATTGTAGTTCCCTTCTCTTGCCTCTGAATATGCCATCCACTACTAATTAAAGCAAAAGATAAATTTAATATTACAGGGTTCAACCATTTTCGAAAGAAAGTTTCAAAATTAAAATGTTTGTTCCTCGCGTTAATAATACAGATATCCCATGATACGATTCTATATAATGACACCTATAACAAAATTTAGAAAGTGAAAAGAAGAAGAGAGAAAAGAAATCAAGTTCATCAAGAAAAAAGCGAGTAAAATATCTAGGGATTTATATTTATGGCAATTAATAAGTAGCAACTGCAACTTTAGCTAACTCACTCACACACTTTCAAAGATTAGTCCATTTTATTTCTGGATTTTCCAAACTAGCTCTACCACTATACATATCCACGGCTGACTTCAAAGGAAATTTAAGGAAAATAGAAAGACTAATAAAACAATGCAAGAATGGGTTTGAGGGAGCCCAATGACATTGAGTAAGATAAAGTTTGATACAATTTTATAAAAACATCAACAAAGGTTCTTGAATACCTAAAGCTTGCAGAATATGGGAAAGGTACTGGATGATAGAAGTTTCCATTCCCGTATACATTCCCGCCTCCGTGATCATTTCTGCTTACATGCTGAGGTGGAGATTCAACATTCAAGCTTTCCTGCAGAGCTCTTGCAAGTTGTTCATCTTCTTTCAGTTGTGATTCACTATCTGCCAAAAATCAAAGAAAAGGAATAATTAGAAAATCAAGCAAATATAGTTTTGGTCAAGCAAATAAACAAGTATGGCTGGTTCTCAAAAATTGTCAAAGCTAAACTAATAAAAAGAAGCTAGATTCCTCATAGAATGAAAAGTATTTCTATAGAACAACGCGCTATACCATGGATGAGCTAAACTACACATACATGAAAGTACTCAGTAGCCTTGAACACATATGATGGGAACTTTAAATTCCAAATAATGTCAGCAGTTAACTCAACTACAACTGGAACATCTTGCTTTTGTTTATGAGAGTACATAAAGACCTCAAAGGAATGCAAACTTTCAGTTTTCATTTCTTTAAGAAGCAAGTAATACTCACCAATCACAACTTTCCCTTTCTGTTCCTCCTCCGAGAGAGATATAGCAATAGCTCGATCTATTTCTTCAATCTCTGACCAAGAGTCCTAAACACAAAAGTTCAAACACAGTATAAAAATGTCAGCATGATATGCTTATTTAAAAAAAAAACATATGGACACGGTATGAATATTACATGTTCGAGTGATCTTTAATTGTTCAGGGTGGATTTTAATCCTTTATTGGCAATGGTAAGTGACATATATAACCAAAATAATGATCACACTGAGCGCATAAAATGAAGTATCAAGGATTTGTATATGAAAAGTCATCCCTACATATTTTAGTGACTTTTTGACGACAAGGGAAACCCGCAACCGCTACTCTTTTGGGTGCGCACAGGGTAAAACCCCGCTCCTATGCAATAGTTAGCAAACCACATAGGAGAGGTAACCTGCACTAGGCAAGCCTGATGCGACGAGCTCGACCCAGAAGTCAAACCCCTTGCTTTCGCTGGCAAGGGGTTTCGAACTTGAGACCTCCAACATGGAAGTCCCAAGCTCAAACCACTGCGCCACCCCGAAGGCTTACATATTTTAGTGGCTTAATAGTTACAAAATTCAGTGAACAAATATTTTGATAAAAATTTAGTGTATCAACACAGCAGATGATCATGGATTCATGGTGAGCAGATCTAAATTTTAACACATTGTAAGTCACTCATCAATCCAATTTACCCTGAAAATTTAAAAATACCATCTGAATTTTGTTTTTGACATTGATATCAATACGGACTTCTAACACAAACAAATTTATTAATGAGAGAAAAAGACATTACAAACTACAAGCAGAACTGACTAAAGCTCAAAATGACTATGCAACCGCAAAAAATTGGAGAAATCAATCTCAAAGCATCCGTACCATCAGTCATCATAGAATTCAGGAAGAACAGTCACTAAAAACGATTACCAAATGGGATTCATATTGTCCAGAGAAAGCCCAGCATCTAACTCAGTTTCAACTATAAGATCTTATACTTCAATAGCTATAGTTGAGTTTTTTTTATGAGGTTGGTGTCCTAGAGAGCTTGAGTGCACCACGACTAATTCCACCAGATATCTGCTACCTCCCACCAACTTCAATACTGCATAACTCTGCTATCAAAACTTAAGCAGATGGAAAGATATCACCTAGCATTTTTTGTCTCCAAAACCTCAGACCTCATAGTTCTAGTTCTCCCCTGACCACTTAGCCATGGTCGAGATTTACCAGCCAGATTCCAAGCACCAATAGAATGTGCACTAGTATGATGTCATTATGTGTTAGTAAATTGAACAAGTTTCATCCATCAGCTACACCCCAAAAACCACATTATAACAGAAATCGAACAGTTGTAGTGAAATTTTGCATTATTAGCCTTACCAAAGTCCTCATGTCTTGTGCCAGTGGTCTTACAAATAACCAATTCATATACAACATATATACCAATCGTCAACATAAGACAAAGAACCTCTTTTGAATTCTAACAGCTTCATTATAAGCATACGATTTCAAAGCCTTCTTCACATTGCCAATGAAAGTTAAGACTGCCTGGCCAGTTAATGCTTTAGACAATGTCACCCTAGACTTCAGAAGGGACTTTTAGTATTCAAGTAAGTGGACTTGTAACTTTTAGAACCAAGCAAACGCTAATGCCTTTTGACATGAACAGCATCAGCAGCATGCCATATACTTGATATCGACACTAGCTACCTGTATCCACGGATAAATCACCAACTATACCATATTACCTATTAAGCTGATAATTATAATCCCTTACACTTGCTAAGATTTGGTAATCTAAATTCCCAAATATTCCGAGCAATATGAGAAACAAAGTAAACAATTCAAAGGTATGTCAGGTGTCTTAGGAGCTTGCTTAGTAAATACATAGGATAGGATGCCAGTTTAACTGGATTTTGAGCTCAATGGACTTAGTTTAATGACACACTTACCTCTGCTGTAGATGGGTCATCCTCCTCTGTATGTCCTTCACATCTCCAGTCATATTGGCCTTCCGAAACTTTATGGCTAGAACCTCTAAAAATTTTGTTCAACCAGCCCATGAGGTGAAATGCTATTGGTTCATTCTCGGCAACACTTTTACCTGCAGCATGAATGTAGTGCCAATTAAATACATACGAAAAATAACTTTTCACACAAAAATATCCAGCACAGGATTTGAGCTGTCAGTCAACAACTACAACAACAACAATATGCACAATTCTGTTTGAAAATAATCCTATAAGGAACTTATCTATCTCTCCACTTCAACAACAGAGGTTAAATTGTATACAAACCTTACCCCTACCTCCACCTATCAAAAATTAATGCTATATGCTTAAGATCTTTTAGCACACGGGATTCCCAATTGACTAAAACGGATTAATCGATGTAGCAAAGATACATAGGACTAAATAGAGCTTGCCAATATGATTGCAGAATTAAGGAACTAGCAAATATGCTTCGATTATCTCATCTAAACCAATATGATTTTAACCACATTGGTGATCAGACCACAAACATCTAACTCAATACATCAATATAGCATTAAATTTACTTCAACATGTAAATAAATTGAAAACAACAGATCATACAAGAAAGAGATAAAAATCACCCACCACCCATAACAAAAAAAGGAGCTTAAAACTCAAGCATTCAAAAAGGGGTTCTCTAAAATTTGCAGGAAAAGCAAAATTCATAAAAAAAAAAAAACAAAGTACTTATAAGCAAACAACTACAGAGAAAAGCTAGATTCTTCCAGCTCAACATGTCCATTGTTAACAATTAAAATCAGATTAAAGAAACAAAAAAAGATTATAAATTTACTCACCTTAAACCCAAAAGCACCAATAATCTACAGCAATTAGCGAAAAGAAAAAGAACCCAGATCAAAAAAAGGAGCAATTTATCCAAAAGCAGCAAAAGATTGTTCCTTTTCTATTGCCCCTTTCGATTTCTTTTTTCAATCCGAAAAGAATCTTTTACTTTTCTATCAGAAGTCAGAATCCCCCATTCAAGCATTTGAAGCAATTAATGATTATTCAAACTCTATTTACTTCACAAAATCGAGCTTCATAAGAAGAAGAAAAAAAAATTTATATACAGAGAGAAAATTTATACGCTAGCTATTGAAGAGACTTTGAAAAAATTTACGCCATTCTTAAAAAATTTATGCCTAATTATGGACTTTGGTCAATGTGACATTTAGTTGAACTTTAGACAACTTTTTGTAATTTACAAAAAGTGTTTATGTTAATGTTAATTATTCAATATTTTAGAGATTTCGGATTCCTATATGACGTTCTGACTAAATTTAGATTTGTATCGAAAAATCTCATATTAAGGCTGTAATTTTTTTTTAATAAAGTCGAATCTCTACACATGAAAATTCAAATTTGAAATCTCAAATCTGAAATCTCTTACTAAAAATGACCGAGTACTATTAATGATACATAGATAGCTCTTTAAATATGTTAGAAAATTACATTCTATTTTGATTAAGCGTCTCAACATATAATATATTACTTATATTAAATACTTTCGGTTCAAACTTTCAATATACTTTTGTGTGTATTATCGAGCGTTTGATAAATAGATATATATACTTATATAACTGTCTTGATTAAACATGTGTGAGTTTTTGCTATATATGAAGGCTAATGCATATAGTTAATGAAAATAATTAATTTATTTATATACCGTCTTATTGAGGACATATTTATAAATAAGAGTCAAATTTCATAAATTTTAATCAATCGTATTTTTTTAAATCACATTAATATGAAAAGAGTACTTAAATTAGTCAAAGAAAGAGGTTTGTGTTTACTTTTCTATTTTAGATAAATAAATGAAATTATTTGACTTAATCCTCTTTTTGGAACTTCAAAATTGGAAAAAAGATCACGGAAGTTTATACGTTTTGTGGGTCCATTTCTTCTTTATATTAATGGCAGGCAAATTTCAATATTTTGTATAATTATATTTTGGAAAGATGACACGTCAAGTTTTTTTTAAAAGTTTTGAATCTATGACTTTATGTTAAGGTAAGATTGGAGAAAATTTCATTAGCTTGTGGGACTCAATTTAAGAAATGATTTTAAAAAGTTTAAAAAATTCAAATTTAAATCATATTTTATGGTTGTGTATATCTTAGCTTTTAAGTATTATATAACTATATCTTATGAAAGTATTAGGTCAGGCTGCTTTGATGACATAGAAATAGTAAAATTAAA
The DNA here is from genome assembly GCF_001406875.1 of Solanum pennellii. NCBI lineage: Eukaryota > Viridiplantae > Streptophyta > Magnoliopsida > Solanales > Solanaceae > Solanum > Solanum pennellii. Next base: position 74,699,309 of record NC_028640.1, on the reverse strand, counting down.
ACAATAGTATGGTACATAAAATATGTATTAAGACTAGAGTGACTGTGTGAGTAGTGCTTGTTTACTATAATAAAAATAATTTTTAGTGACATTAAATATTAATACTGATAAAGAGTATTAAGGTCATTATCAGCATTACTAAGTGCCATTAGAATCAATGTGCTAAAGGCTTTAGGGACATATACAAAAAGTGACAATTATCGCTAAAAATACATATTTAGCGGCAATTAAGAATTAAATGTCGCTAATAATCATTTTTTTTTAGTGTAAGTTGATTTGCTTATCAATTTTTGTAATACCGAATTTGCTTTCACGATTCTGTTTCCTTGGTAGATTTTTACATGTTTCTTTTTTTTTTTACCTTTTTTTTTAGTTTGTTTTGCTCTAAACTAATTTTCGATCATACGAAACTTGAAATCTACATAATTTTTAATTAATACCCTAAATTCCTTAATTAATGCCATGAAAACTTAAGTAGAAGAGGGCGTAAATGACCAACTTAGCAAGAAATTGCATTGGATTTTACTATAGTAGGGAAATTTAAATATAGTAAGTTAGATTCAATAATTAGTTAATTGTGTTTTTCTTTGTTGACGTCAATACTATATTCTATAATATATAAAATTCTCCTTGATTGATTTGAAGTTTTTAGTGGTGTACATAATCTTTAAGATTCGTGAAGTTATCTAATTTTATTTTATTTTTGTGATCATTTTTTTTTTCACTATAACTATTTTTTGTAATTGCCATGAGTTTAAACATTATTAAAATCAAAATTCAAGAGTCTCATAGAAACGATTCAAGAAAGTTAAATCGAAATTTGAAACTGAAGAATGTTATGTTAAACTTTTGACACATGTAAAACTTAAGGATGAAAACCTCAAGCAAAATATGAAACGTCAAACAATTTTATTTTTTTTATCATTTTGGTTATAGTTTGACTTGTCAAAATAAGCTTCCGATATACATATCTAAAAATTTTGAAAGTTCAAATTTATTGGTCTAAAGTTGATTTTGAAATAGTTAGTAACAAGAATTTTATGAATTTAGACTATCTTAAATATGATTACTCAAAGTGGTTATTTCTGCAAAGTGGCCAATGTTGTCAATCTTCGTCTTACATGGCCCAATTAAAAACGGGCTGGCCTGGTTATGACGAAGGAGTGTAGGATTTGTCTTTCAATGACCCAATTCATTACCTTAGATTTGGCCCATTTTGTGTTTTAGTTAAATACTTGAGGAAATTACAATTCAATATTCTCTGCCATCTAATTTATAAAATATGTATACAATGTATAGTAATATTATATTAAAAAAAAATATTAAAAACACCCTTAAACTTGACGCGAATTATTAGTTTCATTCTCGATCTATTGTCCGTCTTAAAAGCATCACTGACTAATTAAACTTAAATACACCTAATTTGCCACATGACATAACAAGTGGTCTCAAATTCTTAAGGAGCATGAAGTTCTTAATGAAATACCGAGAGAAGTGTTGAAAAAATCTTCTAAACTTAGCGAGAATTTAGGGGTGTATTTCACTCATATGACAAGATCAGAGTTGTATTTAAATCCAGTTAGTCAAGTAAAGGGTGTCAAGTAAAGGGTGTTCTTAAGACTGACAATAGTGCAGCCTGCAAGGATGAAACTAATAATTCACAGCTCGCACCAACTTTAGTGATATCTTCAATATTTCCCTCTATTATATATGTAATATTTATACACGTACACAACATATACAACCAAAGTGGAGAGGCAAATCTAGAGGGGGTTCTGTGGGTTCACGTGAACTCATGCTCCCCTCTTTAGATCATATATAGTTGTGTTATATTTTTCAAAGAAATATTAAATATATAGGTGTAAAACCGCGTTAAAAGTAGCATATAAATAATACGATAATGATTGCGTGCACCTCTCTAAGCAAAGATAGAAATTTAAATATTAAATCCATCTTATTTTTTTAGTACTCCTCCAAGTGATTATTAGTAACACTTTTGGCGTTTCAATCATCTTTTCTTTTGTTTATTTCTTTAATCTTTCAAAAAAATTAAGTATGTTATGTTGGAAATTTCTAAAAAAAATTAGCACTGTAAATTTTTTATAATTAAATCAAAAGTATATATATAAATTTAAAACTAGTAATATTATACATGTTGGACTTATAATTTTTAAAATTTAATAGTTCAGTGTTAAGAACGTAATGGTTAAATCAATTAAATTTATATCTTAGATACATTTTTTCATAAAAATTCATCTATCCATCCAAAATTTTGAATACGTCTTTGCTAAAATGAATTATATTAATAAACTAGACGATAGGAGGATACAATTGCTCAAGTTTTTTAATACTTAAATCTGAGAATAAGTGTAATTTAATACATTCCTTCCCATTGCAGATAATAAATAACACCTATAGACTATACCTACAACTAAATCTATTGGCAAAACAAAACTTGACAGCACTAATATAATTATTAGTTACTTATACTCCCATATGATTACTTTATTCGTTTAATTCATAATTATATTATTATTGTAGTACTTAATAACATGTCATATTGTCATTATGGTTAATGTGCATGCATGACGTACTCACATTACCTAGCATTAGTGTTAAATATTTTAAACTTTTAAATACAAACAGATAATAATAAGATTAGGTAAAAATTTTACACCCATCCAATGTGTTTATGCCATAACAAATTAAAGTAGACAAAAACAAACTTCAATAATAACATTTTACGCGTCGTTTGATCGTGTACTCTACCCTTCAACATACCTCATTGTTATCTTCACCCCCTATCATCTCGCACCTCCTACCTCCCCGCAACCCCACCTCTTATAGTATATGTTGGCCAAAGTGGGCTCAACGGTCAATCTTCATTTGAATTACTGTTAGGAGATCTTTCGTTTTTGCCAGACCTAGAGATACTACTAGTCATCTGTCTCAAATTACTTCGCTGCTTTTAAATTACATAAAAATACTTTTATGATAATAGTTTCTACTTATCTACCGAAGATAAGAAAATAAATAAAAATCTCATTTTTCTTCGCACCGAACACACCATTAGGTTTCTCTAAATGCACATTATTGACTTATAATTAAAGACAGATGCAGACACATCACAAAAGTCATTTTACATTCAATTCTTCCGTACATAAATAAGATAAACAAATATATAACGAACAAACTATATATTAATTTAACATGACTAAATAAATAAATGATACATTTTTATGCTGTTTGCCATTAGAGCAAAAACAAAAGAATTTAGTAGAAAAGCAAAGGGAAATCATCTTTCCACTTCACCTTTTTTGTATCTTTTCTTTTTCTGATTTTTTTTTTCTCTTCTCATAGAAAACGACATACTAAAACTTTAAAATAACATTTTCATAAAAAAAAAAACAAAAAAAACTTTAGTATAAAAATTTATAATAATATAATTAGATAATTTTTTGGAGTGCAAGTGGGAGTGGCTGCTTTAATTTCCATCGTTGATCTATCAAATAAGTATCAAACACTCTTATTCCATTTGCCCATAACATTTTAAATAGTCCATGCTTTATTTTGGGCCCATTAGGCCCAATAGATGGGCCCATTGAGGTGCTAGTGGTGATAATTATGAATTTGTGATACATGGATTTGCACAAATTGCCGTTTTAAGGACACTATTTTATTGAATTTTACACTTTTAGCAAGTTGGCCAAAAGTGTTTTAACCTCCTAAAACTATAATAACTAATCATCGAGAATCTTAATAGATTAATTGATTGATTTTTTAAACATTTTTATAAGAGTCGTCGTTGATATATATATCACTGTAGAATAAAAGTATAATAAATATTATTTAATCAATATCAACATCGGTTATAAAATAGGGTGTGTTCGGCATTTGAAAAATATTTCATTTCAAAAAATAAGTTTCATAAATATGGTTTTACGTTGATCGTGTACTCCTCACCCTCCAAATACGCCTCATCTTCACCTCCACTCACGTAGCTATAGTATTTTCTACTTAATTATATACTGAATATATAGAAAATAAATTAAGATTAAGCTTAATTTTTTTTAAAATATAATTTCTCCGATTTTTTGAGGGGGGTGGGTTGTGTGGGGATGGATTTGGCAATTATATTAAAAATGGTAGGGCCAAATAATATAAAGACAGTTCAATCGACATGTTACAATTACTCCTAAGCTATATCTTATATAGAGTTGTATATATCATTGTCAAACAGAAAAAAAAAAAACAATTTGTTTCATATTTAAATTTATTTATTTATTTATTCATTCATGCGATTGCCTGACTTAGGTTTTTGTCATTACGTGTTCATTTATTCCTCTATAAATTTTTTTATTTTTTTCTCTCTCATATTTTAATGATTTAATTTAAATCTCTGACTTGGTTTTTTTTTTTTATAGGTGCCAGCAATAAATTAAATAGGAATTTATTCACAATATCTTGTTTCTTCTAGTTATTTAATGAAGGATATGATGACATGTCATGAAAGATTTTTCAATGACATGTAACTTTGATCATGATGCTTAGCTAACCCTCTATTTAATCTTAATTGTATGATCATATGCATATATATCTCATCCAAAAAATTAATTAACCCGTCTGAACAAATATATTTTTAATTATTTAATTATGTAATCAGTAGATGTAATATCAACTACAGAGTTAAAACTTTATTTTTATATTTAACAGAATTTAATAATTTTGATCTGAAATCTAGTTATGACGATTCTATGCCACAAGGCTCTTAGTCTTCGACAAAGCACGTCTAAATTATTTTTCTTTTCATGTGTTTATTCTAATACCATATTGAATTATGTAATTACGAGAGTAAATCGAAATTGTGCTAGCTAGTGTTACGCTTGTTTTTTTTTGTCCTTTGATTAATTTGTAATTTTAAAGTTTTGTTTTGTTGATTGTGTCTTTACCTAACTTTTACTAGCTCTAAAACACGAGTAACTCGTTAATAAATTAATCTCTCATCATGACAAGCTGGAGTGCTTTTTAAATTAATTGAATGTAATATTATTTTAAGACATAAAATATAAGACATGACATGAGAATGTTGTTGTGAAACTATAAAGTTTTATTTTTAAAATGCCATAAGAGATTAATCCAATCAAATCGTTACACGAATTAAAAGAGAAATTGAAAATAATCCAAAAAATGGACCCCCAATTCACCAACTCTTGTGGGTTGCCAAAACCTATGGTTACTCACACAACAAGTTGTTCGATTTTCATATACTTGGATTTTGCATTAACGTATTAGAAGTTTCTTTCTCTTTTTAATTTCGTTAGCGTGATCTCGTTCACATAATCGATCTTAAAATAAATTAAAAGACAAAAATTCTGCAACGACGATAAAAAATAATTTATCTATTTCATAAAAATAGAAAAAAAACTTTGTATATTTTAACTATTCAAAATTTCACTTGTGAATTAAGTCCGATTTTTTATTTTTTTTTTGTATTAGAAGTATTTTTTATAAATAAGTGCTGACTCGAGGGTGTTAAGGACACAGAAAAATTCAACTGTTTAATCCCACTGGTGGATTAATTCTTTGTTTATATTATTTATTGTGTGGGGCATTATATGCGTAAAAGGGGATATATTTAAATATGATAAATGAATCTAATTGGGACTTATAATTAGCAAATGAACCAATAGTAGCGTATTTGAAAAGCAACATTTTTTACTAATGACTTTTTTATGTTTCACTAATTAAACGAAAGGAATTCATTTAATATGTGAATTATTGTTTCAAAAGTATAGCACGTACGAATTATAGTTAAATGTTGTTGAGTCCTTTTGGTCTTACGATTAGGTTATTTATAACGTAATTTCAAATAAGTACAATAATAATATATTGAGAGAAATTCTACTGCGTTGAGTTTACAAAGGGTAAAGTATATACAAACGTTATCATTATCGAGATTATTTTCGAATATGTCTCATGATTCAGATACATTAAATTCAAGTACCAAAAAAAAAATTAACAAAAGCACAACAACGAAAAATTAATTTCAAATAAGTATTATCTATAATTTTTTTAATTCATGTTCGATGTCTGGTACCTATTTCAAGGCTTTTATGAATCCAATTGGAAATTACATGAACCACCTTAAAAATGATAAGTCTTTAAGTATTTTTGGCTTCAACATAATTGTGAGTAAATTTTCAAAGTCAAAAGTACCTTCAAGGTCATTCATGTCGATCACTTCATCCCTAACCGAGTAAAAAGTATTTCATATCATGATTTTCTCTTATTTTCAAAATTCGAACTCATGACCTTAGATTTGCTGATTAAGGTGGAGAGATTCTATTCACTCCACCACAATCCTTTAAAATAACTAATAAAAATATGTCACAAATACAAGTGTCATACTCTTACTTCATTCCTATAACTCGATCTCGAGATATCTGATTAAAAATGATAAATTCGATCCATCTAACACAACCCTCGAAGATATTTAAAAGTGGTACCTAACCTAGTTTTTCTCCCCTATGCAAATGACCAAGGTCTTTCTTTTTTGGCTTTTATATTTTTCCTTTTTTCATTGGCCAATATCACGTGTGGTGAGATAATAATCGACGAAAGTGAACATGTGATAACAAGCCAAATTTCATGATATTTTCCTTCATTTCATTCAATAAAGTACCCTTTTTTTTTTAGGTAATTAAACTAGACAACCCTATAAGTGTTAAACTTATAACTTCATTATAAGCATCAAATTAAATTCCAAAAATTATGCACGATAAGAATAGATGGTGGTTGTCACCATCTACACACCTTTATTCAAAAAAAAAAAAAAAAGTAGTCCCCCACACAAAGGCTCATAATTTAAGAAGAGAGAGAGAGGGAAGGGCACATATATACAGTTGTAGGTTCATCTGATATAAGTAAGAAAGAACACCTCATGGCATTCTCCGACACTACAAGAGTGGTCCCTTTCTTATGAAAGTTACTCTTATTACTACTCTCTCGAGACGGAATCAGTATTTTAACTTTACGAGTTATCAGATATATTAGAACGATAACTTTAAGTGTTGATGATCGAATACTAAACTTAATATTTATACATATTTAATGTGTTTTCAATGGAATAAAGATATTGAATTTAATTGAATCTGTATCTGAAGTTCTAGCTCCGCTCCTGACTGGTATTTCCCTCTTTTGGACAAAGTAACTATTAGTGTGTGCACACCCTTTTATGGTTCACTTCTTGTTTTTGGAACAACTTCAATTTAAGTTGTTTTCAAAATAGCCACTATGATTGAGTGTTTGAGTTCTTGAATATGGCATTACTTGGAAAACTAATGATGGTGTTGCGAGTTCGTCAAGATTTAAAGTTAGTGATTTATATATAGTTTGAGTCGAAAATAATGTATTTTTTATTTAGTTTAATACATAGGATCCTCCTTAGATCCGCTCTAAAGAATTGCTTAATTGTTTGTTAGGTTAAACTTTTGAGAAGTTAAAAATACTTAAGAGTTAGAGCTATTTGGCCAAACTTTTAAGGGAAAACAAAAGTGATTTTGAATAGTAGAAGTTAAGAGACATAAAATATAGTGTCTCTAGAATCTTAGACCAAACATAAATATTGCTCTAATCTTGATAAATATAGAAGTGTGTAGCTTAGTTGGTTTTCTATTGCTTGTAAATTTGATTAGCTAATATACGTGTTATTTTCATTGAAAAACACTTTTAGCTAAATTTTCTTTTTAAATAGCAAAATTTCAATTTTTTAAATTTTGCCAAACAGACTATGGGCCCGTTTGGATGGGCTTAATAAAAGCAGTTTTAAAAAAGTACTTTTGAAAGTGCTGAAACTTATTTTTAAAATAAGCAGTTATGCGTTTGGATAAAAGTGCTGAAGTTGCTATGCCAAACGTGAAAAGGGAAAAATGGAAGAAAGAGATGTTAGGATTATGTGGATAATTTGGAAATTGTATAAAAATATTAAGGGCAAAAAGGTAAAAATATGGTCAACTTAAAACAGCTTATAAGCTAAAAAAAGAAAAGCACCCCTACCCCAGCTTTTAGCTTTTGACTTAAAATAAGTTTTTTTTAACTTAAAAAAAGTTATTTTGAGTATTGCCAAACAGTTAAATAAGTCAAAACCAGCTTTTAAGTCAGTTTGACCAGCTTTTAAGCTGAGCCAAACAGGCTCTATAACAAAGTTCTTCACTTCTTCAACAGAGTACAGAAATTAGAAAATCTAAGAGTATAAAAATTAGAAAATCTAAGAAAATTGAAACGAGGTATGAAAATGCCCAATTAACTTCTAGATATTTATTGAAACTTAAACCAATAGATATTCTAATTTCAAATCATCACTAATAACCACATCTTAATTATTATTATTTTTGAAAAAAGGGAAACAATAAACAAACAAAGATACGCTTATGTTGTGTCACCAAAAGTGGTGTTTGTATCACTAAAAATCATATTAAAATTAAACTAATATGTGTGCTTACCTTGTATGATGCGTGCTTACAAAGGAGACTTCCATTAATTATATTTAATTATTATTAGAATAACATTATCATTTTTCTAAACAGAAAAAAGGAAAGTTACATATTCTCAAAAAAAAAAAATTAAAATTTTACAAAGCCTTGAACTATGGAAGTAGTGCTTTTCATAGGATAACAAAATTTCAACCTTTATCACCAGTGACTTTCACTAGCCCTCTTTCTTTTACATTTTTTATACTTTAAAAGCACATATACAAATGATAAGTTGGTAATTATTTATATTTATTATTAGATACATCAAATTAAAAAAATAAAAAAATAAAAGTTTCTTTGAAAGCGAAGGGAGGTGATAGTGAAGAAGAAGAGAGAGGGCGACCCATTCTCTCTTCTTCTTGTGTCTTTTTATTTTTGTTATTCGTATTTTCATTTTCAATGACTATTAATATTACCACTTCGTTTCTATGAAAAGAGAATTCCGTCTTGTTCAGAAGCAAAATTAACAATCTTATTCTCAGCTAAGAAAGAAAATAGTGTGTTGTGTTAGAGAAGAAAAAGTAAAATTCCATGTCACACAGCTTTCATCAACACCAAGGATTTTACAATTTCTCAAATGTATATGAGAGATCTGCAACGACGACGACGAAGCATGAAGATATGTTAAGAGTACAAGGCTTTGAGCCACAGCAAGTTGAAGTAGCAGCGGCGGCTGTTGAGCCGCCGCCTACTGCAACGGTTTATGACGATGGTGGAATGTTGACGGAGATTATCAGCTACCCAACTGCGTGGCGGAAAACCGCCACGGAGATATTGGATGATCAGATCCAATCGAGTAATTATCGATCGTGGCCACAAAAGGAGCAGCAGCATCTTCAGCAGCAGCAGCAACAACTTCTTCCACAATCAATAATAAACGATACTGAGGTAATTAAATAATTGAACTGTTTAATCATTAATTAGCTAATGATTTTGTATTATGCAGCTTGTACTCATCAAATCTCGAAGTTTGAAGTACAATTAGATTCATTTTTCGAGGAATTATCATCAATCAATCAACCTTGACCTGGACCTCGACCCTCAAGAGTCATGTACTCCGAGTTTTGTTCTTTCTTTTTTTACTTATTGTTAATGAAAACTTTTGGCTATTTTCATGCAGCTTCCTCTAATGAATCCTCATATTAAACCGTCATCTCCGCCTCGCTCTTCATCTTCACTTCACATGTTACTTCCAAACTCAGTAGACACAAACAATCTTCTTCATCATCAAGGATTTCACTTGCTTAATCCAGCACCAGTGGAAACTCCGTCTCAATTCACATGGGTTCCAGGTAATTAATTAATTATGTTTTCAACACGCCTATTACTTCTTGACGCTAATACTAAAATTATTTCTTCAACAGGTAGTAGTAGTGGAGAGGACAATTCCGCTAGGATTGGAAGGGTTGTGGATGGTCAAGGTCTTTCCTTATCGCTTTCTAGAAATTTCGAAGCTGCTGCAAAATTGGAAGACTTGAGAATCGGAAACGGTGAAATTTACTTGCATAATAATCAAGGACTATTAGGTCCGATTAATAACAACAATAATCACCACCACCACCATCAACTGTTACATTCAGGAGTAATTATGGATCATCGTACTCCTCCTCATCCTCTTCCTCCTCACACTAGTACGGGTCATCATCATCAAATTCATGTTGGATACGCAGCATCATCACCAAGAATATCAAATGCTCTAAGAAATTCGCGATACGTAAAAGCTACACAAGAGCTACTTGAAGAATTTTGCTGTGTAGGTAGGGGAAATTTCAAAAATCAAAGGGTGAAGAAATTAGACGATGATCAAAACCCTAATTCCAACTCGGAGAGTGAAGATCATCGTGGTCCCTCCAAAGATAATCATCCTCCATTATCAGCTGCTGAGAGATCTGAATATCAACGGAGGAAAATCAAGTTGTTATCTATGCTCGATGAGGCATGTCGTAGTAACTTACTTCCTTTAATCTCTCTTTCTCTATAATTATCAAGTAAAACGTCAAAACTTAGCTTGTTAAAAGGTCCATTTTTTTCATAATTATCAAAAGCTGCTTACCTAATTACAATAGTCATTAACAACTAATAATGACATTATTAGAATATTTAATATGGTACACTACAGTACTACCTTATACCTTTCATTATTAGTAAGATTTAATTAGTGTTTCACTTTTTAAAGAAGAGCTACATGTCGAATAACAAACGACATGCCTCCATTACAGGTTGTAGTTTAGCATTTAGGAAGCTAATACGAAAATTATCTCTCTAATTAAAATAACTAATTCATTCCACAAAAGAAGCAAATGATTTATCATCTGGTACAGTTGGGGACCATTTCTCTTTTCTTCCTGATTCGATGATTCGAGGGTCTTTTTTAAATCATCAATTATTGATACTAAGCCGCGTTTATTAATCTTTGTTTAGTTGAATTTTTTTTTTTTAACAACTCACTCAATTGCTCCCCACGTTCATTAATTCCCATTGCAGTATAGTACTAAGGAAGATGTCAGGCAGAGTGATTAATTTTATATATAAAAAGCAAATCTGATGATCTGATGAACGGTATTTGTTTAATTTGTGCTGGAAAAGCACAGCACAAAAATGCTTCGTGCTACGCATATTCCATCATGCACACCATGTGTTTGATATAAAAAAAATTAAATTAAATTAGAACTCTTTTTTTTTTCTTCTTCTTCTTCACCGTTCCAGGTAGATGCAAGGTACACGCGTTACTGTGAGCAAATGCAGGCGATGGTGAATTCATTCGATTCAGTAATCGGTTACGGTGCAGCAGCTCCATACACAGCGTTAGCTCAGAAGGCGATGTCGAGGCATTTCCGATGTATAAAGGATGCGATTGTTGGTCAATTGAAACAGACTTGCAAGTATTTGGGGGAGAAAGATGTGACGGGAACGAGTGGGTTAACAAAAGGGGAAACACCGAGGTTGAAAATGCTTGATCAGAAATTGAGGCAACAGAAGGCATTACATCAAATGGGAATGTTGGATTCTGATGCTTGGAGGCCGCAAAGAGGATTGCCTGAGAGATCTGTTAATGTTTTAAGGGCATGGCTTTTTGAGCATTTTCTTCACCCGTACGCTCTCTTTTTCTCTCTCTCTATATCTCTTTTCTGCTTTAATTTCTGTAGTGCCTGGCGGGGCTGTGCGCTGCGGGCTGCGGGCTGCGCCGCAGTTAGTACAGTCTGATACATATCATATGCACACTGAATAAAGTTTTTCCTAATTGATTTCAAACTTTTCTATCTCTTAACAGTCTGAAGGAACATCGTTTGGTTCAGACTTCAAACCGTCGACCAATCGAGCTATTAAGATTTTCTTTCGCAAAATTAATTTTAGCTTATGCCTTGTAACTTTAATCCTAGAGTTGAAATACTCTTTATGTCGTCAGGTTATTATAAATGAGTCTTCTTAAAAATATGAGATCTGGTATATTAAATTCAAAGAGAGGTTATTTGTTATACTAGATAAAGAAGAAATAACCTTTTTTTTTTATATATATTTCTTTTACATGGATGATGTATAAATAAACTTCAATTTAATTATTTGAGAATAACTAGACATTGAAGTAGATTTTGTGTTTATAAAATTTAAAATTTTAAATTAAGCAGCTTATTGAGTTTTTTGATAAATTAAAATAGATTTTAAAACATATATAACAAGTTGGAATCAAAATTACAAAATTCATAAATTCTATAAGCAAAGTTTTAGCTCCGACCATTTAAAAAAAAATATTATATAAAATTAGTAATTTATATTGGAATAAGAATCTAAAATTACTAATAATGAAATGATTTTTTTATAAATATTTTATTAATTTTATTATATACTTTGACATAAATCTAGGCGTTTTATATGCATATTCCCATTTCTTTCCTACAAATTTGATTTTTAGAGGTAAGTCAGAAAGTCACAGACCCCCTGAATTACCAAATGTGCATCTTTTATTTTGTCCAAGAAAGAAAGGGAAAGATTTCACATTTCCTTCTTGGGATTAGGAAAATACTGACTTTGCATCATCATGCCTAAAATTTATGCATACTCAAAATTTCATTTTGTGTTAAACACTTGTATATATAAATAAATTTTAATTATTCTTTCACAATATTATACTAAATGCCCGATTAAATTGGCTCATTCAAGTGTTTTTAAGTCAAAATAGTTTTTAAATAGTTTTGAAGTGTTTTTGTAAAGTTAAAAAGTGTTTATAAGCACTTATTTTAAAGTCAAAATAACAAAAATAAGATTTATAAGTCATAAGTCAAAAGTCAATCCAAACAGACTCTAAGTGATTCTCACGAAAAAAAAAGGTACACTATCACATATAACCAACCGATAGATGAAAACTAGAACATTGTACAAGGTGTGCGTAGCAGATTTAAGGTCTAACAGAAATATTTTATTCCTTATCCAATAAAAGTAAGTGATAGTATAAGCGTCTAAATAAAATTTACTCAAACATATTAAGGAATTACAGTGTCAACTTAATAATAACAATAACAATAACAAAAAAAGTGTACACAGATTTTATTTCTAGACGTGTTAGATTAGAATAGAATCTTATAGTATATAGATTGGTGCAGGAATATATGTTTATTGGCATGCATGAATTTTATTTAGGATTGATTATGAAAGAGAGAAAAGTGATGACATTATAAGTATATTTGGTTTTTATAACAGGTATCCAAGTGAAGCAGACAAGCATTTGTTGTCCAGGCAGACTGGTTTATCTAAAAATCAGGTACTCATTACAATCTTTTATACACTCTATAATATAATAATATCAGATGCTGTCATATCTCTTGAAAACGATAACTCATCTTTTTCTAATTTCAATTCTTTTTTCTCTGAACATATATGTACATGACATACATATATTGCTCTTTTAAAGTCCAGGCTAAAATGATGAATAGTTAATAAACGAGGCCTAGGTGAATTATATAGTATAAAGTGTAAACTTACTGTGTTTGTGTTCAGTTGAATTCAGTAATTTTGTTTTGAAGTATGATTTAACAATATAGGTGGTCATATGTAGGTGAGGTATGAAAAGGGTAAAATATAAGTAGATCTCTTTTTATCCTTGTGGGATAAATAAGTTATTTCCGTTACTCTAGAACACATTTGAATAATATTAGATTTCGAACCCAATAATTCAAATGGTTAGTGAATTCCTAGACATTTTCAACTAATTAAAATATAAATTATGAATCTATCTCTCTAATTATTTATCTCAATCTGAATTAGAATGATAGAGTAAACGATCTCCATCATTGTAATCATCTATAATATTTATTTTAGTTTAATTAATTGACAATTTGATTTGATACTGAATTTATGAAAATTTATATATATATATATATATATATATGTCAAATTCTACGTTTTAAAATATATATATAGAAAGTTGAATATTTTTGACAAAAATTGATGCAGTGATAATAATAGATATTCATTTGAATTAAGAAAGTGTTAACTTTAGTGCAATGTTTTTTCACACACCATTATCTGATATTACTTGCGTAAGAAACAAGTTATTTCGTGATTTTATTTTAAGTAGATATAAGAAAGTTTATTTTAAAATTAAAATTAATTATTCTTTGTTCGTTGTACCAAACAAATTCTAAGTATATGAAAACTTTCTTGGTTTACGTACACAAATTTGAAAGCGATGAATAAAATGATTATTTAAGTATATCATTCTTTGAAATAGTAAAAATGAACATCTACTTTTAGTAAGTAAACAA
>NC_028640.1:74566247-74684827 GCF_001406875.1 Solanum pennellii | reverse complement strand
ATATATGTCGTATATTTGAATCTACAAAACTTTTAAACCTCGTGACCTTAAATATGACATATTTCCTCTTTTTCAGTTTATGTTTCTTTTTTTAGTTTATTTAGAAAGAAAAAAAATTTTTGGTCAGAATTTGGCTAGGATGACATTTTTTCTATATTATTTTACCTCTTTTAACATTTTTACCCTATTGAATTTAATACCTTTAACTAAAAAATAAAATAAAAGATCAATTTATTTTAAAATACAAAAAAAAAGTTTTCTTAATTTTCTGTTCAAATTTTCTGACCATTTAACACTTCCAATTTAGAAAACAATGTCATTTTCTATATTAATTTATTATATCTCTTTACCCCGACATTCTACCAGACATATTCAATATCATAAGATTCCAAAAAACATTTTATAAATATACACATCTTTATAAGATCTTAAAATTCAAAAAGTTTGTAATTATTAAGTTATGTGCCCAAATCAAAGAAAGACACAAATAATATGTAGGGAATAATATTAAACAGCACTAGTTATGAATTTGTTTGAATAATAAGATATTCTCGAATATTTTCTTAATTCTTCAGCTTATATATGATGTGTCATGTGTATAAAACTAAAATGGATCTTTAACTAACTTCCTTACCAACAATATAGGAGTAAATAATTGATTTTATAAATTACATGAAACCTTTAAAACAGTAGAAGATTTATTATTAAATAGGTAGTTAGGATGTGCATGTTTGATTTGACAATAATATTAGTTTATAAAATAAAATATTTAGAGTAGGAAAAATATATATTATAAATTATTACCAAATTGTGATCGAGTGTGAACACATAAAGTGGTATGATAACATCAGCTTGTGGAAAATTTTAATTTTAATCCCACAAGATTAATCTTAAATATTTAAGATTGTTTAGTTTTATATAATTTGTGCTAATACTATTTGCATGTGCCATCTTGTGGAACGTGGAATAACAATTAACAACTGACATACCTGTAAAAGTTAATTAATTGTGTCTCTAAAGATGGTAAAAGAAAAATTCAATTTGATATATAAAATATTATTTATCAAAAATATAAATCAAATTTCTAAAATTTGTATATTGAACTTCTTAATGTGTTATTAAAACCTCTCAAGCAAAACATCAAAGTTTTAATTTGAAGTTATAGGCCAAATGACATCAAAAAGGTGGATATATATTCTCCATTAACACAATGATTAACTTATAATTTTCAAACTTGAACTATCACTAAAGTATTTCAGATATCTGTCAAATTAAAATATTGTTTAGTCTAAAGATATATAGTTAGGCCATGAGTTTCTTTTTTTAAGATTATAACATTCAAATATAAATAATATGATGATAGATTGTGAACGTTGATTACTGATAGTAATAATTAATCATAATGATTGCGGCCAGTATATAGCTAGTGATGAAAAGAGTGAATAACAATAGTTAACAATTGTGATTGTTATCGTTAGTTGGTGATGATTATTGATTATTGTGATGAATTATTGTAATAGTATTAATAATGATAATTGGCAATATATGATAGTGGTATGTAGTTGCCGGTGGTGATTAATGGTGGTTATGGTAATAGCGTTTGGTGTTAATGTTTGTAAGTGAGTGTTAGTGATAGTTACGAATGATGATGATGGTGATTAACGATGGTGATTATGGTTTAAGAATGGTGATTGTGAATTAAAATTCAGACATAAAAAATAATCACTTAATGACTGAAAAATCTAATTTACTAAGATTTCTATCTTTATTAGTTAGTGTAATTAAATAAATGAAGCTTTAGGATTTATTTGTTTGTGCTTAATCAAAATGATAATTATTACAATTAAAATCTCAACCACAAGTCATGTCAATCACTACAATTTCAATTGTAACCATTACTAGTAACCATTTACAATCATCACAGTTGACTACAACAATCAATGATCACTATTTATAATATCACCATCAGTCTCTAATTATACAATTAACTATGTTCATCATTCCTCGCCACATTAACAATATATCACTATCAATCGGTGATCACACCATCAACTACTAATGTCAACTACTACCTCCAAAGCCACTATTATCAAGTATACCATCATCAATGGACACCAACATATATTGTCCATTTTTGGTGATTATTTAAAAGATTTCTACAAAAATGTTTAGTTTATCAATTTTATCTATCGCTAACTACAATCATTATTGTCCATTATATATCACTACTCTCAGCCATAACTATCATCACTCTCTCTACAATCAATAATTACTACCACTAGTCAACAAATAGAGTATCACCTTCCACCACTAATACTGAAACAACAATCAAATCCACCATCAACTGTTGTTATCGCTTATAACTAAATAATTCATAATCATCTTAAGTTATCACTATTATCTATTGTTATTCTACATTGTCACCTAATGTATGAAGAACCAATTCCTCCAGACCCTATCGAAATTTTGTTAAGAAATCTAATCCTATTTGTATTATCCTCCATATGATTTCTCCTATTTTTCAGAGTATTTCCTTTTACGCAAGTACATCAATATTTTTTTATTGATCACGAATTCTTAATGCAACACATTATCTCAAAAAATCAAATTCTTTGGCAAATCAACCTTGTAATAGGATTCACTTATGATCAACAGTCTTTCAAGAACCTGATTTTTTTATTAATTGTGGAATACTTCTGTAAGTATTATCGATTTCTTCAAGAGACTTGATTTTTTTAGCTTTTTATCGATCAAAATCAGTACTAAATAAACATGTCAAGAATTTGGTTCTAGTACAATATTTTATTAAAATATTAAAATCGAGATAATTCAGTTTGATTCGACATCCACCATCACTATCATCATTAACCTCTAATATTGTGAACTGCCATCACCAATAACTATTACTTACACCCTATTAGCCAACACCATCCCTAATCGACATCCAAAAGAACCATTTCTATCCATCATGATCATCAATCATCATATATTTTTTAAAAAATATTTCCTTGATATTTAATATTAAACTAGATCTTAAAATAATATCTTAATATTTGAATATGTATTCAAATTTAGACTCTAGATCTATATAATTATCTTAATATTTAAAAGTATGATAAAATTCAAATGTCTTACCACCAATGAAATCAAATTAAATGAGGCCTAATTCTAATGCAAAACTTAAATAAGGACTCCTCCTCCTTTATAGTGTGTAGCCTTAAAGGATCTTAAAAAATAAGCTTAAGTTATATAGATTAACCACGAATGCTTTAAGCTCCCTTTTTTTGGTTTGATTCCTAATTGAGATATGCTCACTTGATCCACTAAGAATCCCTTAATTTGTTGATAACACTTTTATTGATCCCTTGATTTTTAGGACATTTTAATTTTGCTTTAGGGACTCGAATGATTATTATTCTTGTATTTGATCTAAACTTTTTAGTATTGAGGGATCGTGAAAATACTACATTTCTAGAATTTATCTAGATAGTTGATCGCATATCTAAATCGTTATTAGGACCATAGTTTCCTTCATATATGGACTTAATATTATATAACTGGATGGTGTATCTAGATTGATATTTCATTAGAACTATTAGTGTTATAGCTATATGAATATGTTGGTATTGTGTAATATTTTCATTAGGATATGTTGCTCAGAGTATGAATAAAAACTTGTGAAGAATGAACGACAGTTTAGTGTTAAATAGACGTTGAGCCTAACTCTACCTAATATTAGCTGAAAAATTGTCAAAATCTTATAAAGAGACCACATGATAAATCTCATATACCATCGATATGTGAGATTCTTCACACACTCTCATCCCCAATAGGCTGGATATTTGGAGCGTCGACGATTTTAATATGAGGGTCCAACATCGTGAAATAAAAATGGGAATGAGTCCTGCTTTAAGACTAATACCATGTTATGAAATCGACCTTAGGCATAACGCAATTCTAAAAGTTAGCTCAAATGGTGAGGATCATCTAAGTCATATTAAAAAGTCATCCCTTACAAAATCGATACAAGACTCTTCACAGATACACATATCACTCGTATTCAAGACTGAATATCTAATACATGAGTAATTTACTATATGAGAGTCTAACACCGAAAATAAAAATTAGAATGAATCTTGCTAATACCATATAAAGAAATGAATCAAAAGAGGATTACTTCAACTAATTGATCCTGTTTGAAAATGGAAAGGTGAAAAGACAGCTAATTGACAAATACATCCAACATTTCCTCAGATTTACTGCAAATATTTATATCTTGTAGGGATAGATACAAATATTTTTGTCTGATTTACACAGTTGACAGTATCCACCAATTTAGTATAGGACATTCTGACTGTTGATTTTAAATGTTCTGTCATTATTTGCATTAATTTGGTCTCATGTAATCAATGATACCTTCAACAAATTGAGTGCAGTAGATAACATTTATGACTCCATCCACTTTATTACCCCTACTCAAGGGTACATATTGATGCAATTTAATACTCCACGTTACTTCTTAATTCACTTTTATTTGTCTTATTTCATTTTTCGATTGTCAATAATATTAATATAAACTTAGATTAATATTTTAAATATGATTGCAGCTTGTAGTATCTTTTTAGAGAGAAATTTTAAAAATATTATTGAATTTGACGTAAATTATTAAATTCATCTTTGAATTATTGATAATTTTATAAAAACAATGTTCTACGTAATTAACTAAATTTAAATATACCTCAATATGTCACATGAGATTGGAAGTGGTCTCAAACTCTTGTAGAAGCATGAGACTCTTAATAAAAAGCCGAGATAAGTATTGAAACATTCTAAACTTGCGAGAATTTAGGAGAGTGTGTATTTAAGTTCAGGCATAAGAGTGTTTTTAAGGCTGTCAATAATTTAGAGATTGAACTAATAATTCGTGCCGAGTTTAAAGGTGTTTTCAATGTTTTTCCCTATTTTTTATATAATTTTCTTCAAACATGCATCTAGCTTCGAAATCTGGAATATTGAACTAATTTGATTCAATCCAACTCTGCAGATTAGTCAGACTGATCCTCGTAAAGCGATATATAATAATCTCTCTTTATTATGCTAAAAATAGATATTCATTTTTACTGATACGTTTTGCAGGTATCAAATTGGTTCATAAATGCTAGGGTTCGATTGTGGAAACCTATGGTGGAAGAGATGTATCAACAAGAAACCAAAGAAGAAGAAATAGACCAAGAAGAAGAAGAAGAACAAGAGCAACAGCAACAAGAAAAACAAGCACAAATCCCGATGCACAACATGGCTACATCACCAGCAGCAACAACAACAAAAACAACAACTATATCATTATCATCATCAGTAAGATCCAAATTTAATGCTAATGAAAGAGACCCTTCAGAAAACATCATCAATTATAGGCAGTACGCCTTGGGAAACCAACTAGTAATGCTCCAATCAGACGACACTGCAACCGCGTCCACCTCTAATCATCATTACTTTACAGCGGTGAACGCAGTTGATTTGGTGGCTAATCCAAATGCGGCCAATACGGCCGCATTTGGATCTCAGCAAGCTGGAGATGTGTCACTCACATTGGGACTAAGGCACTCAGATAATGTACCAAGGAAGCCAACACAATTTCAATTAAGAGACTTTGGAGCTTATTAATTAGTATTATTATTACTATTACTATCAACCATTTTAAGTTTTAACGAGTAGAAATTATTAAGAAATCGAAAGTAATGTTATAATGTATGAATTTACTTTTTAATAGTATTGGGATATCAATTGTATAAATGGGGAATTTGTAATCGTATTTTAGTGATTTGATACATAGGTTATGTGTAAAAAAAAACATGTTGCGGGTAATTTATGAAAATGTGGTGAGTTGGGTGCTATATGCCAATTATAGTTATTTATCTATGTGTGGATATGCTATATTTACTAGGTCTTTTTTTTTTTAACTCTTGAAATTCTTATTTAAGAAGTTATATAATTGTTTTTCACCCTGATATTTCGATACTCATTTTGGGGCTTCGATTAATCAGAATATATGTGATAACGACTATTAAAAGATGAAGCATTCTATTTTTCTGAATATTTTTCATTTTCAAAACTCTAGATTTCTGATCTCGATTAATCAAAATTTATGTCGGCAAGAGGATTGTTAAAAGATGAAGTGTTCTCTTTATCTGAGTATTTTTCATGCTTAATATTCGAGATCTCTGATTAAGAGTAAGAGAAATTTATGTGTTTAAAGATTTTTGAGAGAAATTTATGTGTTTAAAGATTTTTGAGAGAAATTTACGTGTTCAAAGATGTTTGATATAGAGAATTAGAGATGTCTCTTTACATCAAATTTTTTCTAGCCAATCATGACATACATAAGTATATGATAACTAGAGTAAATTAATATTATTCTTTGAGATTTTGATGATATTAATTGATAGTTATCTATGTTAGAATCTAGTAAAATTGTCACTTTTTGTATTTATTTTATTTTGCTAGCCCCTTGCTATATAGCTAGTGAACAATTACTAGCTAGAATGGTCCCTGCTAATTGCTAATAATGTAAATAGTTTATCAACTACACATCAAGCATTAAAATGTTTAACTATCCAATGTATTTTATTCGTACGTAAAGTGTCGGTGTCCTCTGACCTCTATCATCTTTTTTAGAAAAATAAAATTTTCCCGTCTCAGAAATTCACACGATGACTGAAATTTTACATTTTAGAGTTAGAGTTTGGAGAATGCTTTCGTTATTGATGTCCTCTATCAAACTTAAGTAATACTTCGATAATTTTCTTTGACACAACTTAAAAATAGTAAAAGCTTTTAATTTATTTGTCTTATTACTTTTTAATCAATTTCAAAAGGAATGTTTTCTTTCTTTTTTAAAGTCGTTTTACTTTCAGTTCTTCATATGATATGTTTAAGATAACAAGATTAAAGAACATTTCGGTACATTCATATATTTTTTGTTTAAGACTATAGACTTAAGACTCAAAATTCTTTTTTATTTTTTTAAACTTCACGTAAAAACACGATCATCAAACAAATAAATTAATTCAGTTTCTAAAACATATGAAACTTACGTAGGATACATTATTCAAAAAATTTCTAAGAAGCATGGCAATGAATTAAATATAACAAAATCAGTACACATGTCATTGTCGGATTAATGAATCTTAATCATTTAATAATTGTCCTGGTTTGATTGGTCTCTTTAGTATTCACATAATAATTACGGCTTCTCTCAATTTAAGATTAAACTATAGGTTATCTCAGTGGGAGGTTGCTTTCAACCTGCATATGTATAGAAAATAACTATCAGAGTCGACGTTTAATTAAAAACAGTCTCTTTATCTTTATAAAATAAAAGTAGAACGCGATCAAATAGGAAGATAAAAATATGTTGGTTATGATTAGTATATGATCAAATAATCTTCATAAAATAAAAATACGATATCGAATTTATCTGAAAATAACTATCGAACATGCAATATATTTACTTGCCAATATTATTGGTGTATTATCGTATAGATGCATCCAATTAATAATGTTTGTCTTTGAGAGTACAGTGTGTGGATGCATAATTCAATGCAAAGAAACAAATTTTATATATCATATATCCCATGATCTATAACTGCAAAAAAATTAAATTGTATCACTGAATCATTCATATGGTCCCTCACACACGAAAAAAAAAAAGATCCTGACAAAATTAGAAAATTACAGCATATTGTTGCAAGCAATCTCATCGTAAGATTAATTCATAAAATCATAATTCATTTAATCCATTAAAATTTAACTTAAGTGATTTTTGAGCGGGTCATTAGCTATTAGCATATTTTTTATCTGTTCAAATTTGATTCAACTCGCATATTTGCTACTTATTATTATAGTAATAGCAGAAGTCTTTCCTTTAAAACAACAATGAAGAAGAAATTTACATCAATCTCGTAAAATTTCTACAAATTTTAGATCAATATTTTGTTAATATGTAATTAAAAAATTGTCAGAATATGTAAACGTTCAAGTATTCTATAAGAATATAACAAAAAAGTTTAAGCTATACACATTGGCACTTAGCCGTATAAAAAAATATTTATACAATCAGATCATTTATTAGGTAATTAGTAATTACATGCAAATCACTTGATGAAGTGTAAAAAAGATCTTTACATTTTATGATGGCGGTATCAAATGCTTAAATTACATTTATAAATCAGAATCAATCCAATAGTAATTTTTCTCATCTAATGTCCGAAGCTCACATTGAAAACCTTGACTCAATCCAGATCGCACACTCCAAGGCCCTGTGGGGGTGGTACTGCCAAAATGATTTTCTTCGTATGTAATTCTCAAATCCAAAACATCTAATTAAGAGTGGAACAGTGTCACGACTCCTTACAATAACTTACATTTGGTCATGTAGGAGGAAGCAAAAAAAAATAAAATATGTTGAACCCATAAACGAACAACAATAAAAGAATATTTTCACATGGTTAATTAATTAATTAATCATTAATGTACTTCATAAAAACATTTAATTTTGGAACAAATTATTTGTGAGGAATATGAATATCAATTATTTTTTCAATTTTAAGCATAGATGAGCTTTGACTGGCTTATGATCAGAGCTTTGTATGCTTTCAATGGCTTCATAAGAATGTAAAGTTGCATTTACATTGTCACTGTCTATCTTGAATAATATTCTGTCTGTCCATGATGGTACTCTAACCTGCATTTTTAAACAAACAATTATTGTCAAATTAAAATATATAATATATATCGAGCGAAAAATACAACTCTGTACTCTTTTCCATGTTTTGATCTTCAAAATCTCTGATACTATAAATACTCTTACTAGTAATGTATTTTAAAGTTATGAGAGTCTAGGCCCAAAATTTCTATACTTCGAACAATAACAATAATTGAATCTAGACGAATCTCATATATTTGAAATAACGGTGGAACAAATTTCAAAAAGAAAACCAAGTCCTAACGGATATATCCCAAAAAAAATTCATATCGATAAACACATGGGATCGATTAAATGCGAAATATAGAATCCAATGTTATACTCTAATGATGAATTTTTAAGTTGCATAGGCTTAGATCCAAAGAAGACAATATCATTAATAGACTAAGACATTACAATGCACATCTAGAAAATGTATATCATATACACCTGAGTGTGTATATATAGTATATAATACTTGGGCCATTTTGTTTCACTTCTATAAAAGTCAAATTAAGTACTACATCTTGAACTTAACTACCTCAAATGACAATATGATGTAAAAAAAGATTTGAATAAAAGGATCAATCATAAATAATTAGTAGACTTATAAATTAATTAATTTAATTACCTTGTGACTTGTATCATAACTGCTGCTTCCAATATCATATTTATAAGTTGGTTTAAAATCTAATGCACCTTCACAATAACCATTAAAAATCTCTCCTCTTTCTGCTTCTTGTAATAGTTGATCTTTGCTAGTCAACATCTACAATATCAGTCGAAACAAAATATTCAAATCTTTATACTGTCAGTGTATATAAAATATATAACTTAAAAAATTCGTAAATGTACATACTTGGTGGAGATTTCCATGGATGAGATCTCTAGCAGGATGAGAATTTATGCCTTGGAGTCTATAATTTAAATCTCCTAACCATACAGTAAGTTGTGCTGATTTAGCATAAGGATTCTTATTCTTTGAGAAAAGTGAATTTGATATATGTTTGAATTGCAAATTCCTCTCTTCTACATTACGAGCATGAGCTGCAAACGTAAAATTGAATAATCGATAAATTGTGTATAATCAAAATTGGACTTTTCTAAGCTGATACGAATGATATATACATAACATTACACGTTTTGTCCTTCAAATGACCTGTTTTTTTTTTTTTGTTTTTTTTTAACCCTTTAGCAATCGAACTAGCTATATCTAATGAGGCATAAGTTATTTAGAAACTAATGACATGTTGTGTATAAATGATATTAAGATATGGAAATATAAACTTTTAATAGGGGCAAAAGTTAAAAGATCAACACAAAAATAAGGCCAAAAGTGCAAATGACCCAAAGATATATTTAGTATTTACATTGGGCCTAGTAGGCACTATTTAAAAAATGGCCACAAAAAGGTGGAGGCAGTTATACAGTTTGAATTTTTGTGTCACCAACATTACGTGACGAATTTGAAAGCAAATTTTAATGAACATATACCTCTTTAAATATCGTTCGTATTAAGCGTCTACAGTACTAAAAATAGTTATTTCAATTATCAAAATACAAAATCGAAAGAAAGAATATAAAAAAAGTAAATAACTAATATTAAACGAAGAAGAGAGTATTTTTATCATTATATTTTTCAACGTACTCTAAGCAATTAGGTCCATTATGGGTCCAATCTTTTTACCTACCTAACTACCACTCTACATACAAAGAATATAAAGCCTATATAAGTTAATTTAAATCTAAATATTAAGAAAGGCAGATAAGTCAAAAGGTTTTTTAATCAATCTTAATTTATATGATACATTATTTTAAAAATTAAATTATTTTTAAATTTCGTATTCAGACGAAACCATCATATAAGTGTAAAAAGTTTATCAACAGTGAATATATCAAATTAAATTACTATATTTTTATTTGATTATATTCCGAACAGATAAATATATTTGATTAATGATAAAGAATATATAGAGATTTAGGGAACTTACCAGAGAGGTGACAAGAAATAAAAACCATTTGTATGCCTTTGTAGCTAATTTTAATAGCCACTGCTCCTTTTTTTCTTCTGATTAACCAACCTAATCCTCCAACTTCATGCTTATCCACTTTTACTTCTATATAAAACCACATTTATTGTACATTAATTAATTAATTAATAACCTCATTTAATCAATTAATATAAAATTTAGCAATATATATTTTTGGGATAAATAAAAGAAATAAAGAAACTATACCTCTTGTAAATTGCTCTGAATTCTTGGGTCCAAACACATAGAGTTGTACAGATTGCATTACTGATTTTCCTAAAAGCCTTCCTCACCAAAATTAATGAAAAAATGTCAAAAATATTATAAAAATATATACTTTTGTTAGTTTATTCATGTCATAATTACTAAATATGTGTTTTACTTCATTAAATTATATCATAATGAAAATTACATTAGTTTGATATAAACACCCAATACAGATAAGTTTTTTGAGTAAACGTTGGATGTATATAAATTTAATTGCTAGTAATATAACTAGAGAGTAGAGACAATAAAAGAAAGTGACTTTCTACTAGTGTTATTGTGGTTGAATTGAAACCATATTAAAACCTTAACAATAATAACATATTTTATTTAATATAATCTTATAAAATAAATTTTGAAAAAAAAATAGTGTATACGCAACATAGAGATAATTTCAGAAAATTTAACAATGCATGTAAAACAATTCAAAATGGAAATACAATGATTAAAAAGTCATGTGGAAAAGAACTAGATAAAAGAAATTGTAACAACATAAAAATTATATGTCAAGATGCAATGTATATTAGTACTGTTTTTTCTTAGAATTTTAAATAGGACCACGAAAATTATTACTAAAAATATCAAGGAACACATGACTTTTCTAGGATGAAAAACAAAATAATTGAAATTAAAACTTTATAATAGAGGGAAAACACGTCAAAATTAGTAACTAGTCATTGTCAATATGCTTCTTATTGTCTTCCTATATTTGAACTTATCGTCTTTGAATTTTATTTTCTTCATTTCCATAAACATTTATACAACCTTGCTACCCTGAGAAAAAAACTAATTTGCTAAAAAAAGAAATTAAATTTTTTACATTAAATAATAGAGAAAACGAAGAGCAAAGAGTTTAAGTTATATGCATTAGAATGAATAATTTTTATATCATCACGATCTTTTTGTTTCAGTTTGTTTATCTAGTCTTGATTGTGTACAGAGTTAAGAAAGTAAAAGAAAAACTTTTGAATTGTATGGTGATACGTTGAATGTACCAACATATTATTTAATTTTGTGGTTTTAAAAAAAATTAAAATAAACTAAAAAAAATAATAAGACAAACAAATTAAAACAGAAACAATAACTTCTAACATGTCTAGCCTGCATTAGTAAATTGAATAAGCAATCATTTTGTACAAGTTGATAATGCAAAAATATTATATATTATAACTATCGGTATATGTAACTTAAATTTTTCCTAAAAGAAGTATGAAATAAATAAATTGAAGATAGATATATATACATACATATGAGTATCAGCCAATGTGTTCTTCAATAACTTGCAAATATTATTTCTAGGTGCCTCTTGCAAACCCATCACCAATAAATCATATTTTCTGTCTTCACCAACTAATTTTGCTATATCCTCACAAGGTACCTTCACATTATATACAAAAAATAATATACGCATAAATTAGCGATAGATAAATAATTTCTATGATCTACTATATAACAATATTTGTCGCTAATCCAATCCCATTATTAGCAATTATTATAACAAAAATAATTTTTAGCGGCATTATATTGACACTAATAAAGAGTGTTAACGTCTTTATCAGCATTAGTCAAGTGCCATTAGAACCAATGTCGCTAAATGCTTTATGGACATATATAAAGAGTGACAATTGTCGCTAAAAATACATATTTAGCGGCAATTAAAAATTAAGTGTCGCTAATAATTATTTTCATTGTAGTGAATGAGCTACTTAGTGAAAAAATATTCGTTATTTCTTAAAGGACGTAAAAAATTTAAAGTGAACAAGTAAAAGTGAACGTACCTGACCGTTCATATTCCAAGTGACGAAATAGATGCAAAGATGAGAAGTTCCAGAGAATTCACAACGTTTTTGGATATCAATAGTTTTGATCCCTTCATGACTTGCCTCAAAACTATCTACCATTCCTATTGCTTCAGCTTTATGTCTCTTCATTTTGTACTTTCTTTAGAAAAAAATAATTTAGTTTCATCAAAAGAATATTATATAGTAATAATATAGCAAATTAAAATGGATCGAAATATATAGAAAAATTGTTAATTACCTTGATGCTTCAAAAAGCTTTACACATAATCCCTCCATTGAGAAGAAAAAAATGCTGTTTTAATTTCTTGAATATTGAGTATTACTAGTGTTCTTGAATGGGAAGCACAAGTTTATAAAAAAAATTGTAAGATATCAAAGTTTTTTTTTCTTCTCTCTCTATATAAATATAATATATAAATGGACGGTGAGAAAATATAATTCAAATTCAAGAAGAAGAAGTCAAAGGTTTGGCGAAAAGCAGATATAGGAAGTATTTCTTTAGTAATTTCATAATCCGTTTTAGCTATTGTCTGATTATAAATTTTGAAATTAAAAGTTATTATATATGTGTATATTAATTTTATTTGGAAAATTGTAATTTTATGAATAATAATTTTAAAAATCTAAAAATTAATTAGTTAATTAAATTAAAAAGTATTTTAAAATTGTTAATAGTTTAGATATGAAATTAATAATTCGCGTAGAATTTAAACGTGTTTTGAATATTAATGTTTTCTAATTAAGAAATTAATGACTAAATTAGAATTTGATTTGTCATTGAGTTACGTTTAGATGCCGTCGACATTATGACAAATTCGAAATGACAGCTTCAAGGTCAAGAAAACTCTAGTAGCTTTTTCATGACCATGCAAATTATTGGTTTTTCTTAGAGTACTTTTTTTATATTAATATAATAAAAAAATACATTTTAAGATATTACTTAATATTTATGCATCTTAATTTTCGAAGAGTGATATGTAATAAGTAAATTTTTAATATGTCTATATAGGCAAACTACAAATACAAATTTAAAAGGAGTAAATTTTAAAGATTGTGATAGAATGATAAATACTTTTTCTTTTTATTCAAGAGGTTTCAAATTTGAATTTTGAATCATTTTAGATACGAAATTGACTTTATTAGAAAATACTTTACCTTTTTATATAGACTTTTCGATATACATTTAGATTTAATTGAATTTTAACGTGAACAACAGAATGCGGATGAAAAATAAAAATTAAAAATTAGATATTTTGACTCTCAATGCTGTTGCTTCGAGTCCCTCCAAAATCTAATAAATGTAGGTAGGTCAATGGGCAACCAAAAATAAAGAGGACACGTGGTCAATTTTGGGTGGAGTAACGTGAGAAACTATAATAAGTTAATTCATAATTTTGAAAATTAATATAGTCAAGAGTCAAATTCATCAAATCAGTCTTTTTTTTTTCTATTATAGACATCAAAACCAATATTCAAAAGGATAATTATACTATTTTTTATCGTTATTTTTTTAAACAATATTGATTTTAGATTATTATTTTTAAAGAGATACTTATTTTGAGATGGAGAGAATATATATATATATATATATGTAACAACTCTAATATTATGTTTATATTTTTTTTTGTTTTAATTAAATAAAAATAAATTTTTTTTAACGATTAAAATATTAAAATGACAAAACTATACATGAAACATCTAAAAGATGAAGTAGCAGAGTCATTTATAATGAAAAGTTATTAGTTTAACATGCCCTTTCGTTTTAAAATTAACAATACCGTCTATGTAGAAAGTTATAATAATTATTTCCAGTAAAATAATCTGAATTTATTTAATTAAATAGGAGAAATAAAGACTATATCCAGTTCCTAATGAAGTTAGAAGTGGGCTAGGATGACCAATTGTTACATTTGGGCCTTTCGGACTATCCATTTGGATGATTTGCATAATACCCATTTTTAAGTTGCAATTTTTGTCCCAAAGTTTTGAAACATTCCATCGGTCTGGTATTGACTTGATATATCTCTTAAGAAAATAGTAAATAAAATAATAATTCTATGATATCATTGTTTGAATATAATAAATTCAATATTTGAGAAATACTATGATTAAGAAAAAAGACAATCAATAAGGAACTAAGTAATCAATTAATTAATTTACTCTTTTTCACTTAATCTATAAAATGGCCCATGGGAAATAGCTTTAGACAAATATATCTCTTGATTTTTCGAACTGAACAAGTAAAAATAGACACATATTTTTAAGTCTATGGACTAGTAAGTAAAAGTGATCTTAAATTTAAAACTTAATTAGTACACCACCTTTTCTTCACCATTCTTAAAACTAGTTGACAATCCAATGTAAACATTATGCATAGGTAACATAATTTTAAAATAATCATAAAAACATCTTTTACTTTTTTAGCCTTTAATTAGAGAATTTAGGCTTGAACTTTGAATATGAAGAAAAAATGATTAAAAATTAATCCTAAATAAATTTTGTAGTGCATGATTTAAATTTAATTAAATTTTTAATTTTGTGAACTATGATAAAAGAAAAAACACAAAAAAGCAAGATATAAAAATATTAAAATTGTATATAATAGCAAACTAATAACCTAAAATAAATAGAGTAGCTAGGGTTTGATTTAATTGTGCTCCATAGCAAACGTTTGCAAAAAATTGTCAGGCGCCTCTCTCCCAAATATCTCGCTCGCCACTCTCCCAAATCTCGCTCGCCACCCTCGCCTTTCTCACTTATACAAACATAAGTGAAATGTATAAATTGCGTTTTTGTTTGTATAAAGCGTGAGAAACTTGTATATACACATGCAAGTACATATATTTTCGTCCTATACACTTATAATTATACAATAAAAATATCACCCTGCCTAGTTTCTTTTGCCTTTCTCTTTCTCGTTTTATACAATTTTCAAATTGTATCTAATTTCTCTCTTTCTAGTTTTATACAATTCGATTCAATTGTATATTTCTTATCAAGTCTCTTTTGTCTTTCTCTCTTTCTCATTTTATACAAATTCCAATTGTATATAATCGTTCTATACACTTATAATAATACAATTCGTTTTATACACTTCGTTTTTATACAGTTCTCTGTCCAAATGTCTTTCTCTTTTTTGTTTTATAAAATTCGTTTTATACAATTTGCTTCAACTGTATATGTATAGCGAATTATACAGTTTCTATGTTTGCTATGAAACGCAGTTATGCAAACTTTGTTATAGCATACAAATATAATTTTTTTATTTGCTATATGTGAAAGTTACCTTATTTTAAAGAGATATAGATCAAAAAGTTCCAATGAGGCACGTCTTTTATGAAATCAAGCTCCAAAATGTTGAAAAGCAAAATTAAAACGTGTTAAAAGTTATAATCCAACCCAAGTTAAAAATATAGCTTTATGGTTTATAATTATACCAATATGTAGAATTTTGTAACTTACATTATAACTATTTATTATTTGTAGGCAATAAAACAAAACCATATTCTTAGTCAATATTCGATAACTCTAATACATCATCTAATAATTATATTCTGTCTATTACTCCACCGATTCAATGACGTTGCTAATAAAATTTTTAAAAATATTGAGAAATATTTTGGAAACCATATAATAAGAGTAAAAAAAAAAGAAAAAAAAAGCATGTCTTCCTCTAGATAGGTTAAAATGAATAAATAAAAAAAGTTTTAGATTCAATATATTGAATAAATAAAGATAAACAAAGTCCCATTGAGATTTACCCTCTTTAGATGTATAAATTTTATTATAACTTAAAAACATCATCATTTAATATGAATTCAAAAAATCAAAGATTAGCCTACTAATATTTATAACTATACTCAATATCAGTGATAACGATATAATTGAAATTTATTTCATCCTTAATTAGATATGTCAAATAATATTTACGAATGAAAAATAATTTATCATTATGTAAAA
This sequence comes from Solanum pennellii, assembly GCF_001406875.1. Taxonomy (NCBI): domain Eukaryota; kingdom Viridiplantae; phylum Streptophyta; class Magnoliopsida; order Solanales; family Solanaceae; genus Solanum; species Solanum pennellii. The sequence continues at coordinate 74,668,028 of NC_028640.1, read as the reverse complement.
TAGATTTTATATATCCAAATAATAAATTAATTGTTAAATGATATGTTGTCACGTAAAATGAACACTATATACACAAATAATAATATTAAATCTAACTTTAATATGAATACGAAACATTAGCTGTGTACTCTACTATACGACTACTCAGTTGGTAAAACAGGACGGGGAGTACTATGCTATGTAGTAGTTCACACATCATTTGCTTCCATTTTTTCCGGCGTAACCGATTTACCAAATTCATCCGCCTGAAACAAAGGTATTCTTCTTCTTCTTCTATCTACTGATTTAGCCCTAAATTTCGGTTCAGCAACAAAATTGTAATTTTTTTTCTTGTCCTATTGTGTTGAAGTTTCATTTTTAGGTTAATTTTGGTGTGATTTGAATCATTGATAGAGTGTATAAAACAAAGGGTGTTTGTCGGTGATGTTTTTTTGAGTTTTTATTTGTCTTTAATTTTGTTTTCTAGGTTATTAGCCCTATAAAGTTGGTGTTTTTTTTGGGATATTGATGTGTTTTGTAAGACATTGTTGAAAATTTATATGATTCTAATGGGGTTTTTCAGGATTAATGATGGTTAATTAGAGGATTATAGCTTCTGATGTATAACTTGTTTGTGATCCACGACCATTTGTTCTGCCATTGCTCTATGTGAAGTGATTTAGGTGAGTCATAAGCAGATGTCTAAGTGCTACTCTTTTCTTTTCATTGACTAATTGCTACTGATTTAGTGTCACTCGGAAGCTACGAGTTGCTTCATTTGCCTTTTATCTTGCTGATTTTTGTTTTGATTACATTTTTTTGAGCTGGAGATTTGTGGAAAACAACTTCTCTAGACTTACAAAGATAAGGGTAAGGTATGGTACATCTTACCTTCACAGATTCGACTTGTGGTATTACAGTGGGTATTTTGTTGTTGTTATTTTACATGAATGTTGATAAATTGAGTGGCACAATGTACTGGAAGTTTTTAGTTTAAAAATGAAATGATTCATGTGAAGATTGTGCTTCAATTAGTAGAATAACAAGCACAACATGTATTACAACTGAATGAAGATAATTTGTAAGGCGTTTGTTTTTCTATATTTCCTTTTGGAATCTTGAGAATTTTTTTTGCAAAAATGTGTTTCTTTGGAATCTTCTGAAAAGCTTTTACTTTGATGAAGCGTTTTTAGGGTGTTCTTCAACTCATAAATCTTCAAAAACCAACTATCCAAAAACATTTTAGTTTTTGCATGTTTTCAAAAATCATCCAAACAAACCTTATAAAAGAAATGTTATCCGAACAACTCCTATAAATTTATGTAATGATAACATTAGCTAATTGGTGAAATTAGCAATTAGGGCATCAAATCAACATTTGATGTGTTTGCATCTATTGATGGATGAATTCAATATACTAATGGATTCGAACTCCGCATTTTTAGAAGATACAACTTCTGTGGTGAAGGAATAAGCAGTTCTTTTGGATTATAGTAAGGATATATGGCTTGAATGTTTATGTGAAGCGAATTTTACTATATGGATGCTAAAAAATTCTGCTAGTTTGTAAAACATGATGAGGACTATGGGAAATAACTTGTTTTGATCCACACTCATTTCTTCTGCCACTGCTCTCTGTAAAGTGATTTAGGCGCGCCTCTTTATTATCCATGTTATAAGCATCTGTCTAGGTGTGTTCCTGGGATAAGCAGAAGTTTTTGCTTATTGACTAACTACCACTGATTGATGGTAAATACTTACCCACATCGGGTTTTTATACTTAAATAAACAGTTAACCTTAAGAATTAGCAAATTAAAGTGAAAATGCATATCACTTAACCGTGTTTAAGTGTTACAAAGTGTATATGCAAGATATATGTGTATAGTCATTTTATTGGTGTAAGCACCTATTCGGGTTAAGATTTTACCTGATTTAGTGCCTCTCGGAAGCTTTTGATTGCGATTTATGTTAGGGATTGTCCATAAATGTTGATCAATTGAGTGTCACGGTGGAATTTAAAGTACTTAAGTGTCAAAATCAAATGATTCACTTGAAGACCGTGCCTCAATTAGTAGAAAAACAAGCATAACACACCTATTACTACTAAATAAACAAATATCTAAGGTGTTTGTTGTGAAAGTTTCTTTGAGATTTTGGAAGAAATTTTGCGAAAATGTGTTTCTTTTGGAGTCTTCAGAAAAGCTATTTCTTGAGCAAGTTATTTAGGGTGATCTCCATTCACAAATCTTCAAAACCAACTATCCAAACACATTTTCTGTTTTCATGGTTTTAAAGAATTTCTTTTTAGACAACTTCTTACAAAAGTTATCCGTTCAACTCTTATAAGACTCTGCGATGAATACATTAGCTAATTGTTGAAGTTTGTAATTAGACCATCTGTTTTCAAACCACATTTAAAGTGTTTGCTTCTGATGATGGGTGATTTCAACATATTAACTAATTTTACACAACATTTTTAGACCATACGAGTTTGTTGGTGAAGGAATGAGCAGTTCTTATGGAAAATATTGAAGAGCACAGTTGAATGATATGCAAAGCGGCGGTGTGTCTTCTGTTACTCTATGGATGCTAAAAAGCTTTCTACTTGGTAGCTTATTGTTACATTTGTCCCTTTTATATGAATCAGGTGGACCTGCAAAAATCCTCAAAAAGAGCTTTATTTGGACCTTTGAGGCATGACATTTTTTACAATCTCATTACAAAAAAATGAGTGTAATGGTACGTCATGTGCTTCTTTCGTAGTAACTGTGTAATGTGATAAAATGAACCATTTAATTTGCTTTCTTTCATTGTTCTCACTGATGTGTGCTTCTTTCGACATTTTCTGACGATAATTAGTCCCCTAGTTTTCAATTTATGTGCTACAGTGCTTGACAGAGTAAAGTACTGCATTTACCATTTGAGTTAATTTACTATAATTTCTGGCCCAATTATAGTGGTCAACATCAACCACTCGGCCTTGATTGCATGATGACGTTGTGCAATGGGAAAAATAATTGCAATGGCTAAATGGTGATGTGAAAGATCAGCCATCCCTTAACTCTGTGTTTGTGATGAAATCCTCTCTAAGAAGAGTTCGAATGGCCATTCCCGCCCCTTGAGCATTACCAAGTAAATGACTACTTTGATCGTAGACATTGATCATAATTGGTTAAAAATTGGCCAGCATTATCTGTAACTATTCTCTTGAGACAAATTATAGTAGCATCATTTTGAAGAAAAACAGAACTCTGAGTGCTCTTTTCCTATGCCGTTCTTTGTCAGTAAACCACAATGATAATTTCTCTCTCCTGGGTTGTCGTATTGACATCTTTGCATTTTTGTAAGCACTCTTGTATGCAGGTATGTATGTTATGAACTAAAAATACACATTTTTCTCATTTGGATGAATGTCTTCTTCTTTGTTACTATGCAGAAGCAACATATACCATCCAATTTCCTTTGCAATGCAGAAATTGAGGTGGACGATATCAGCAACTTACCAGCCCAGATTGTCGACAAGATTCTGTCTCATTTGTCACTTAGGGATGCTGTGAGGACAAGTATCTTGTCAAGTAAATGGAGAAACAAATGGGTTACTCTTCCAAACCTTGTATTTGACAATCAATCTCTTTTGATCTCATCCCAAGACCAAACCTTCATAAAAAATAAGATAGTAAACATTGTTGATCATGTTCTTTTACTTCATTCTGGTCCTATACACAAGTTCAAGCTATCTCATCGGGATCTTCAAGGGGTGTGTGATATTGATAGATGGATTCTCTTTCTATCAAGGGGTGCTGTGAAGGAGTTTATTCTTGAAATATGGAAAGGACATCGCTACAAACTCCATTCTTCTATATATCTTTGTCAAAAGTTGAACCACTTGGAGCTTTTTAATTGTCTTCTAAAACCACCTCACACATTCAATGGTTTTAAAAGCTTGAAAAGCCTCGATCTTCAGCACATCACTATGGAACAGGATGCATTTGAGCAACTTGTGTCGAGATGCCATTTACTTGAGCGGCTTACACTGATGAATTTTGAGGGCTTCTCCGATCTAAAAATCCATGCACCGAATCTCCTCTTCTTTGATGTTGGAGGTGTCTTTGAAGACATCAATTTCATGAACACATTTAATCTTGCTATCGTTTCTATTGGGCTATATGTAAATCCTGGATTTGACAAAAATCTTACTCTAGGCAGTGCTGGAAATTTGGTCAAGTTTTTTGCTCATTTGCCTCGTCTTCAAAGGCTTGAAGTACAGAGCTTTTTCTTGAAGGTATTCTTCATACTTACCTTTTGTGCTATGATTGTAGATTTCTAGAGAATTGATGGCAACTTCTCTTCCCAGCATTTGCTTCCTGTAAAATTTAGCATAAAATGATGTTTGATAATCAAAAGTATGGAGCTGGATCATTAACTTTTCGGTGTTTACTTGTCTAACATAATGCAATATCATTAGGGTCAAATTATCTAATACTACCATGTGAAAGTGACTTGTGTCCTGTGGTGCAACTCATATTTTATTACAAATCACCAACTTCACTGCCCATTAGTACTCGCAGGTCCTTATTTAAAACAATTGTAATTGCTCTTTGTTATCTACTATTTCAAAATACACCATCATCACATCTTGAAGAGATTCCTCTCTTGTTGTATCATATATCTTGTGCCAACCTAACAGAACCTTACTGTTCTTATTTTCTTCACTACAATGTCAAAATTTCTCTAATGGATGCCTTTGCCAAGTTTATCTCCCTGCATTATTTATTGGATATTTAAATGGACAAACCTTGTCAATCTTTGGAGAAAATGTATACTAATCATTGTTATGTGTGCAGTATCTGGCTGACAATAAAGTGCCAGGAAGACTACCTACGCCTTGTGATGAGCTAAGTTTTCTTTCAATGCGCATAAATTTCAACCATTTGGATGAGTGTCTGGCAGCACTTTGCCTTCTCAGAAGTTCCCCTAACCTACAAGAGCTTGAGATGTTGGTGAGTTTCAAATATCACTTGAACTTCATTAGGACCAATCATAAACTGGCTTCAACATACTTCACTGCATCTATAATATTCATGTACCCGACCTATTTTGCAGCGTGTAAACTTTTCACAGCATCTGCCAAACTGTCTTTAAGCTCTGTACATTCATGTCATTATCATTTTGTAGGCACGCACAGAAGAACAAAGTACTTTGAGAACCGTTGCCAGTGTTATGAAAGAGGATTACCAGAATTGTATGTTCAATCAATTGAGGCATGTTAAGATTGCTGGTATAACTGGGCTTAAACAAGAGCTAAATTTCGTCAATTTTCTGCTTTCAAATTCACCTGTTCTTGAAAGAATGACAGTCAAGCCAGCTTCAGTTGACGGTGCATGGGAGATGCTAAAAGAGTTGCTTCGCTTCAGGAGAGCTTCTGTACAAGCTGAAATCGTTTACGTTGACCCTTAATTAAGCTGGGCAGCCTGTGGTCTAGTAAGATCTAGGCGTATTTACTATATTAGTTTAGCATCTCGTGTAGAAACTAAGCTAGACCGTCTGCTGAAATGGAAGCACCAATGTGATCAGTAACAGAGATGATTATAATACTGAACTTTTTCGTTCAGTGTTGTGAACTTCTTGGTTTTTTCTGAGCAGAACAACTAGTTGTGTAGTTGTACTTGTCCTGTTTATAGCCATCTGATGGTAAATCCCAATATTGTGTGTTGTTCTCCGGTACAACTTTACAAGTATCCTAAAAAATGTGTTATTATTATCTTGAAGAAGATAATGCTTCTCAGTATTGTTTTCTTACCTTCTTATATCTGAATCCTAATGCCTTGAGAGGCCTTTTATGAAGCCAAATTTTGGTCCTGTCTATTAAAAATAGTCATTATTGTGAAATCCGAAACTCTAAGATAGCGGTTTTTTTTCAATTAGCCTCGACATGAAAAGACTTATCGTTTGAAATTTCAATTATGCGATGTGGTGCAACATTGAGAACTTTAGTTTGATAATTTTAATTTTCGGTTTCACAATCGTTATATCATTTATCATATCTGTTCAATTTCAATTTGTATGGTAAGTCGATAATCATGTTTTTTTTTAACCCTTGGATTTTATGTTTGACCAATTTTGTAATTTGTAATAATAATAAATACAATATGTGTGAATAAGCATTTGGTTTATACCCAAACAGGCCTTTACCCGTTTCCTTTACATTATCTATTACTCAATCTTCGAAAGAAGATAGACAGATAGAGAGAGAGTCGAAAATGGCGATTTCCGTGGCTTCTCTCGCTTCATCTTTTGCTTCTCTTTCATTTTCTTCTCAGATTTCTCAAAAACCCTATGCTGTATCCCTTGCTCATTCGAAGCAATTCTCTTTCTCTCTCGCTTCCAAAATCTCTACGCTTGTAGTGTCAGCTTCTGTTGCTGAAGCACCGGAGACGGAGGAATTGGAAACCAGAGAGAATCTTTTGAAGCTTGTGAAAAGTAGACTTCCTGGAGGTTTCGCTGCACAGCCTATTTTTGGAACTGGTAGACGTAAAAGTGCAAGTGCTCGTGTTGTTCTTCAGGAAGGTTCTGGAAAAATCATCATCAACTATCGTGATGCTAAGGTGTTTGTCTACCTCAATTTCACTTCTTTACTTGCACTTAATGTATGATTGGGTATTAGTTTGGCAAGTACAATTGCAGAAAGTAGGATTGCGTTGTTCTCGTTACCATTAAATTAGGTCTTGTGATAGCATTGTTCTCCAGGATTTCTGTGTGTTTGAATAAATTTTGAAGGTGAAACTTGAAAATATTGAGTTTTTGATTCAGTTGTGTTTGGACATGCATTTTACTTGGAAAAAATAAAACTTTTGTGAGTGAAAGTCCCCAAAACCCAAAAATTGCTCTTCTGATCAAATTTCAAGGCCGAACTAATATTTGAAGATAATTTTTTAAATCTATGGCCAAACGCTAGCTAAATGTGATGTTTCGAGAAGCTAATGTGCCTTAATTGCTAAAGTGATTAGTATTTGATGAAATGGATCTATTAGAGATGAATAACTTCATATAGCTTATCCCAACTAGTTTGCCATGAAGCTATGCCGTGTTCCTGAGGAATTATCTGCTATTACAGGAAAAATGATAAGAAAAAATAAAAGATTATTGCAGATGGTAATTTAATAAAGGTTTCCAGTGGTTTCTAATATCTGCATTAGGTAAGATGATGCTCAGTATCATATATGACACGGTTAGCCAATTGGTTTATCTAGTTTGACCATGATTCTCATGTGTCTTTTTTAGAAGTTGCTGGTTGCTGAAAATGGTCACTTCAAATCAATGTAGCTAGAAAGCTTTAGAAAGGCATATCGTACTTCATAATGTTCTGTGTGATGAAATTCATTTATCGAGGGACAACTCTGTTAAGAGTGTATAGAGATCGTAAAGTAGAAAATCCAGCCTTGAAAAGCAAGTAGAACATAGAAGCAGGAAGAATACTGATACCTTTGAGTTTCTTGGGAAATGCATGCATAAACTATTTTTGTGGATCAGTGGTGCATATAACAGAACCATGAGAGGAACACACACAACTTCTCCGTTTTAAGTTCCATAAATAAAAGCATGGCAGTAGAGGAACAATCAAATTAGATAAGTAGGATGTGCTAAGTTCTTATAAAGAAGTAAGCTGTGTTAAGCAGACTGGAAACTCCCGAGATCCAAAAGGTCTGTGAAAGTTTTGTGATGTTGCTATGTGAATAGAACTGTTATTTTTTGATAAGGAACCACACATAAGTGTTTTTAATATTATTGAGGTCTCTATACTCGAGGTCCGATGAATCAAATCATCAACATTCTGATTAACGCTGCCTGCATCCTTTTTTATGTATCTTTTTATTCATTGCTTTGTTGCTTTTGACTATATGAGACTTGACATGTGTCATGATTTGCAGGAGTATCTTCAAGGGAATCCATTATGGATTCAATATGTCAAAACTCCACTGGCCACTTTAGGATATGAGGCTAGTTATGACATTTTCGTCAAGGTGGAAGGCGGTGGTCTTTCTGGGCAGGCTCAAGCAATTTCCCTTGGCATTGCTCGTGCACTCCTAAAGGTTAGTGAGAGCCATAGAAAACCATTGAGGGAGGAGGGTCTGTTAACTAGAGATGCCAGAGTTGTTGAGCGGAAGAAAGTTGGTCTCAAGAAGGCTCGCAAGCGTCCACAATTTTCCAAGCGTTGAGGTTACTCTCTGAATATTATCTTTTCCTTCTTTTCTTTGTGCGCTATTTCACTGAAGGACACATGTATGAGAGCTTCTAATTCTTTGCTTTCTCTGTCCAGGTTGGTACTTACTCACTGTGGCAGCATTTGGTAGAGGTATGTAAAATCGTCATACGTTATAGTTGTAGTGAGTTAAAGATAGATTAAGCAAAAAAACTGATAATGAGGATTTACATAGGTGTAATCCAAGATTTGTGTTTGTAATCCTTTTCCTACTTTTGGTTCACAGATTTGGTGGTTTATTGACCCAGATTGGGGAAAAAAGAGCATATCAATGATCTGTTTTGACTGTTGAAGATAAGAAAATGTTTCAGATTTATCATCACTCAATTGCTTTCTTTGTATAAATTTTGTATTAGTCCCTACTCAGAATTACAATTTGTTCTGTTGAAGGTATTTTTTGAGTTTAGTTTCTTGTTCAATGTTTAATATAATTCTGGAGATCTTTGTGCCTAAAAAAAGGAACCCTTTATCCACTCGTTTAAAACAACCAAATGTGAATGCTTTTAGTCCAAATCCATTTTTGCCGCAATTTAGGTACAAAACTTCATCTACAAATTTGGGAAAAATACCAAAAAAAAGTTGCTTAAGACAAGTTTCCAACTCTATATGTTTTACTCCCCAAACTTCCATGTCACCATAATAATAATTAACACTACTTCATTTAACCATATTATTCAAAAAAGAAAATTAAAAATCTAATCACAATAAAAAATAAAAAAGGTTAATAGGCAAGAATTAGTTGTTGAGTTAAATGGTTAAGCGCTTTTTCTTCTACTTTTTTTTATCTTTATCCTTCACACTATTTACGGTCCACCTTCACTCTAATTTAAAAAGTTTTAAATGGTTAACCAACGACCAAGGAGTTCCACTAAACAAAGAAACTATATAAGGCCAATAATATCACAACAATCAAAATCACTCTGTTTTTTTCTCTTTAAGAAACTAACAACAGTAAAAAAAAAATTTCTCTCTTTTTGGAGGGGTTACTTGCTTTCCCCTCCAAAAATTCGTCAACAATATTTTTATTGGTGACGAATTAAAAAAAGAGGAGAGCAGAATCCCATTGTAATTTTTTTTTTCTTCTAAGTTTCCATTTTTCTGCAACTTTGAGGGTATTTTGATTTTTTGGGTTGTCATAAATATGGATGACATGTATGGCAGTGATGAAGACTACTATAATGGAGAATACGAGGATGATTATGATCGTGACCCGGAACCTGAATCTGATGATGATTTATCTTGTGACAAAGCTCCTTCATGCAGGGTATGATATCTTTTTCCTTTTGATCAAATCAAGTTCTTGAGTTCTGCTCTGTCTGTTTCAATTTGTTTGTCTTACTTTTTCTTTTTAGACTGTCTCAAGAAAATGTTTCTTTCTTTTTTTTGGCAACTTTTGATTCCAACTTATCACATGAGTTGTTTACAACCATATGATTAAAAGATGTTATGGTATATTCTACGTATCTTTAGTTTAAGATTATACGATTTAAAACTCTTCTTTACTTTTTTTAACTGTGTCAAGTCAAAACCAGATAAAGAAATTGCAACGTAAGGAGTATATTAGTTTTAACTTCAAACTTTCCATTTTACCATTCATAATTGCAAAAGAATTATGATTTAAAATATAGAAACAAGGTAAGTTCTTTTACACTTAACAAAAAACACTTATATGATGGCATGAAGAGTCTTGGATGCAAATACTAATTGACGAAAAACGGGGAAAGCAAATTGGCCTCTTATATGCCGAAAAAGTTGTGTGTAGTTTTGAGTCTTTTTAATGTGATGATTTGAGTCCTCATTTTTGGATTTTGTAGGTAATAAGGAAAGAATCCCTTTTAGCAGCACAGGTTAGCACATTTTTTGTCTCGATTTCTTTGTTTTCACTCTTTCTTTTTACTAGTGTCAGTGATGTGAATCATTTCAATAAAATTTGTAGAAAGAAGATCTACAGAGAGTAGTAGACTTGCTTTCTCTGAAGGAACATCATGCACGAACGTTGCTTATTCATTATCAATGGGATGTCGATAAGGTATTTGCAATTTTTGTTGAAAGAGGGAAAAAAAGATTGTTTGTAGAAGCTGGTATAACACTAGAGGAGAAAAATGACAATCCTTCCTCCGACCCCTCAACCGAATATACATGTGAAATTTGCTTTGAAGATTTCCCTGATGAGCAAACGACGCTGATGGAATGCAATCATAGGTTTTGCAATGATTGTGAGCATCTACTATCCTTCATTTTGATCGAATTTCTTCGGATGATGTAGCCTAAAAGTTGTTTTTTCTCTCTCATTGTCTTACCTAGGTTGGACAGAGTATTTCGTAGTAAAGATAAATGATGGTAAGAGTAGACGTGTAACATGCATGGCTCAGAAATGCAAAGCGATATGTGATGAAGGAAAGATTAGGGATTTAGTCACTGCAAAGGATCCTAATTTGGCGGAGAAGTTTGATCGTTTTATCCTAGAATCATATATCGAGGATAATAAGAGGGTTAAATGGTGCCCTAGTGTTCCTCATTGTGGAAATGCAATTCGTGTTGAGGATGACGAGTACTGTGAAGTTGAATGTGCATGTGGTCAGCAATTCTGTTTTAACTGCTTGTGCGAACTGCACTCACCTTGTTCGTGTGTTATGTGGGACCTTTGGCTTAAGAAGTGCGACGATGAAGCTCCCACTGTCAATTGGTTGTCAGAGAAAACCAAGCATTGTCCAAAATGTCATAAAATTGTGGAGAAGGATGGAGGATGCAACCTGGTACAGTGTATATGTGGACAGCCATTTTGGTAAGACTTGTGAATTTGAGATCTTTTTGTACTTGTAATATGCAGCTTTAGCCGTAAGTTTAAGATGTTGTTTTGTTGTTCGTAGTTGGCTCTGTGGTGAAGCTACTGGATTTGAACACACATGGAATAGTATAGCAGGTCACACTTGTGGCAGATACAAAGAAAATCATTTGAAAAGTGAGGAGGATTCTGTAGAGGACTATTGGCGTCTTACTCACTATTATAGTCGTTATAAGGCTCATATTGGTTCGTTGAAGATTGAAGCATCTGAATCGAAGCAAAAAATACTTGATAAAGTCCATAGCCTTGAATCAAAGGAGTTCCAGTTAAAAGATTTCAGCTGGGCAATGAGTGGATTTTATAGACTCGCCTTATCAAGGCGAGTTCTCGCCTGTTCCTATCCATTTGCATACTACTATTTTGGAGCTCTGTTTGCAAATGAAATAACAAAAGAAGAACGCGAAATAAAACAGAACCTTTTTGAGGATCAACAGCAGCAACTTGAAACAAATATCGAAAGACTTTCAATGTTCTTGGAAGAGCCATTTGGTAGCTATGCTGAAGATAAGCTTGTTGAGACAAGAATGAAGATTATTACTCTCTCCACAGTAACTGATGACCTCTGCAAAAACTTGTGAGTGTAAATTACATCTAATTTGCAGCAGCACCAACTACATTATCTCATTACTTAATTTGGCTTCTTTTTTTTCCAGGTACGAGTGCATTGACAACGATTTGCTAGTTCCTCTACAACAAGCAACTCATACAATAGTTCGTTATAGATCCAATGGTGTGGAAAAAGCATCAGAACTATAGGTAGGTACAGATATACTATGTAATGCTTCTTTACTATTGAGCGCGACTGCAGGTTGCATTGAACGTTGATCATTTGAATCGCGTTGTTCTGGCTTGATGCTTCCAACTTCTTGTTAAAACATTATCAATCAATTCAATTGTATTCTTCTTAGTTTTTAGTATAGTTAGGTTGTATAATTTGTAACAAAATGTGAGTTTTTTTTCAAGTAGGCCTAATAATAAGTTTTTGTCATCATTGACCATAGCTACAAAATTTGAACTTGATTTGGTGGGGTGTGCCAGGCCTGGGCTGTAGTGCAACGCCCAGGCGACGCATGAAGACCCAAGTAGCAAGCTACTTTAACGGGTCTTCCCCCTTAAAAAATTGAGTTAATATCATGTGGATCAATGATCCACATATCAGATATTAAACTGATAAGAACAGATACTACACTTGATCTTAGCCAAAAGGCCGAGAAAGGTATGCTTTAATTTGTCGATGGATTTTGCGTTTTAATGCTCCTCTCAGCTGTTGACTTATTTGTTTGTTTCGATGTGGGAATATGAGAATACTGCAATGGTTCCTACAAGAAAGATGGTAGAGGTAGAGTAGATTTTAATCAACTATGCAAAATGTGGAATAGATTTTGCACCAATACTTCAAATGAGTTGAAAACTTAAATTAGGATTTAGGAGTAGAATAACATGTAATATTTCTTGAGTTAATAGTAAAAAAAAAATTGGTTTTGGTTTTGCTTGGAGTATACTATCTTTGTAGCTCCTCTAAAAAAAAGAATAGGACGGCTGTTAGTTTCATATTCGTCTAGAATTCACTCTAAAATTACAGTCATTCTTATATCGTGCAAATATTATAAATCCTTTATACAACCGTGGGAAAGCAAACACAAGAAGAAACAAAGAAGCTTATTAGAGATAATCAAACTCAAAATGATGATTTCCACCACAACGACAACGAGATGACACTTATCGTTGCACTATATCCTTTTTACCTCTATTTTTTTCAAGTTTGGAATGAAAATTCGACATAATAAATTTCTGAAACCTAAAGGATATTTGTCATCTAAACAACATTGTGTTTCGTATTAAGCCATTTGAAGTGAAATGTATTAGATTTTTTAATTTCGCGTTGAGTCCGTGAAATTTGGAGATGTATATACCAAATAGAATTTATGATACCGATTGCCTATAAACGGATACATGAAAAAATTATATTTCATCTGTTTCAATTGTGTGATATTATTTACTTACAACTTGACTCATATTAATTTGACACAATTTTTTTTAAAAAAATCTAACTAAAAAGTTTTTTACTAAACTAATATTATAATAATAATTAAAATTTTAAATTTGATTACTAGAGTCATCTTTGACTATTTAATACGAAGGGAAGTATAAAAAAACTGTTGTTTTTTGAAATGGACAATTAAATAAATAAAATATTTTTTTAATATAAGAGTTAAAAAGAAAATTACACAAGTTAAAAATAAATGCGTCGGTCAGCTAATATCAATGCTGATAAAAAAATTAGTAGATCAAGGATCATACAGAAAGCTACTGACGACGTCGTCTCAACTGCACTGCTAAATCTCCGTCTAGTCGCCGCCGTTCAATGTCGTCGTCGTCGATGTTAAACAACAGTGTCTCCATTACTGTCTCCGACGACGAGCCCGACGAATTTGCAAACAAGCTTAGGGCACGAGCTCGTAGGAAGAGAAAGAAATATGCCCTCCGAGGCAAAACTGGTTTCTCTCATATTCTCCTGAAAAAGCTCCTCAGGTGGTGGCCTTTTCTGCTATTCTTACTTGCAGCAGGTCTTCTTATCTTTGAAGCCTCTCGAATTGGAAGAAGACCTAGTTCGGTTGTTAAAAATTCGAATCCAGTGACTGGAAATAAAACTGATAAGGTTGTTGAGAAGAAACCGCCGACGAACTTGAATCGCCTTGATCTAGTGACTCATGTCGTGCATGGAGTTAGAGAACGTGAGTTTCTTTTCGCAATATGATCTAAATTATCTAAGTGCCTAATTGCCTTTTGCTATGATATCAGTTTATGTAAAATGTGCACATTACTTGCATTGTTGAATTTCACGGCTTATAGTTATTTTAGGATTGGCCTGCTTGAAATATGCATATCTGTAGTCTTTGGTTCAGTATCTGATTAGAGCTTATGAATGATACTGATTGTTATATCTATAAATTGATGAATCTTATGCTAGGTATAAGTACAATGATAAAAATCTGGTCCTTACTATGTCAGTTGCCTTATTCAGAATCTTCCACTCCGAAACGATATCCCTTGGACTTTACCAAGCTAGAAATTGATCATTATCCAATTTGAGTATCTCTACAGGATAGACCTCCATAGAAAGAGGGCTGACCGTTGTGAGTTGGGATACTGATCCATATAGAACACTAAAAAGTTAAATTCAGTTGCAACTGTCTTTCTGAGAAAAAAAATGTGTTTCAAACGAATAGAACACTAAAGAACTGTTATGGTCAATACAACAGTTGTCTTCATTATGTACATCGAGGTGCATATACTTGCCTTGGAGAGACTTAAAATGATCTGTACTCAAAATAGAGATAATTAAATTCTCCATGTGAAGGTATAAATGTACCCTTCCTTGTGTTCTAAATAACCTTGATTTGTTCTTACAAGAAAGAGATTATACTTGTACTTGTACAAAAAAGAATATGCTCATCAAGTAGCCTGACGGAACTGGTTGGTACTGCATCTGTCTAAATATGTAACCTTTGTCAGCCAGAACATGTTAACGGCTGCGTTGCTTGGAAACACAGATAGCAGTTATAACTCCTTGCCTCTTCATAAAAGCTGATAGGACTCTTCAGCTTTCATTAACAACCCTTTAGGTGGTTTCGTCTGAGGCATCTGAAGGATTATTTTTTTCATTCAGCTAGCAAACTGAATTTTCTCATGGGCATGACAATTGGATCTAGTCTCTGTTCTCTGCTTACCCCAAATATACTTTAATTAGGATCCCAAACCTCAAACAAGTTGACCAAATGAACCAATCTCAAGCTATATTCTCTCCCTCCAGTTGAACAAATGACTGTGTAGTCAAGTTCTCTATCAATCACGAGAAAATCAAATCCAAATGATTCTAGGAGTTACTATATGAGAATCTAAGATATAGAAAGAATCATAAATTTGGTACTAAGGTGATCTATTTGCCATATGGGATAGATCATTTGGCTTTTCTTGGGGTAAAACTACTGTATTCAGCACACCTTTGTGGTTAATTACATAGCAATTGTCAAAGTGCTATATTGTTTGACCCATTGTCTTCAATACTGTGTAACATAACATGGATTCGCAGCTTGCTTGAAGTTACTACCAGCTGAAGGACTTGAGCATCTTGATTTTCCCATGGATAAAGCACCTGCCGATCCTATTAAACGGGTGGTATACATCACAGAGGCCAATCCTGCTTCTCTAGATGATGGAATGCCATTTGAGCATCACTCGGGGGCGTCAAGATTTAATTTATTCACAGGAAACCAAACTCTCAAGCAAAGGGATGAAAGTTTTAAGGTTGTCGACCCGCGTCTTGCTTTTTGGTGATCACCTATTTATCTGTGAAATAATTTATGTATTTCTCTTTCTTCTTCTTTTGACAATTTTGCTTAAGCATTATCTCAGGTGAAAGGAGCGGGTGCATCCATCCACTGTGGTTTTTACAGTGATAAAGGAGGCTTTAGGATTTCTGTTGAAGATAGAAGTTATATGGAATCCTGCAAAGCTGTGGTGTCAACTTGTGCATTTGGTGGTGGTGATGATCTCTATCAACCTATAGGAATGTCAGAGTCATCTCTCAAGAAGGTTATTTTTTGGGATTGTGAATGCTCATTATTGATTTCCAGTCTAAAGTTTCCACTATGTAAAATTACAATTAACTCACAATGTAGTTGGTTTGGAGATTTAAAGTGGTGCTTGACACCTTAGTTAATTTATGTTGGAATTAAATGATGCAGGTTTGCTTTGTGGCTTTTTGGGATGAAATTACACTTGCGTCACAAGAGGCAGATGGTCATAAAGTTGGTGATGACCGTTACATCGGAAAGTGGCGCATCATCCTGGTTAAGAATCTACCATTCACAGACCAAAGGTTGAATGGTAAAATCCCAAAGGTATGCTTGTCGCCCGATTCCTCAGTTTCTTGTATGCTTTTCCATTTTACAATGAACATATCCTAATACTTAAAGTGGAACTTCTGGTAATCTTGTCCTACTCCCAATATTCTTCTCCATTAGTCGTCAAGAAATATGGTGCCTTACAAAGTTGAAGTGTGATGAAGCAAATTGGAATGATGAACCAATTTTGAAGATTAAAAATGTCTGGAAAAGAAAATTTGTTGTCTTTTTAATACATCCTCTTAAGATTTAGAAGTATGAGGGTTGAATTAGTACGATTGTGAATATTTTACTAGCGAAATGATTTATGAGTATTTAATCCATGTCTAATTTAATCAGATGCTGGCCCATCGTCTCTTTCCAAATTCTAGATATTCCATTTGGGTAGACTCAAAGTCCCAACTTAGGAGGGATCCGTTGGGTGTATTGGAGGCTCTGCTTTGGCGTTCAAACTCTGTACTAGCAATCTCGGAACATGGAGCTCGGAGTAGTGTGTATGATGAGGCAAAGGCTGTTGTCAAGAAAAATAAAGCTACTCCAGAGGAAGTGGCCGTGCAGATAGCTCAGTACCGTCAAGATGGACTCCCCGAGGATAAGAGATTCAATGGGAAAAAAGGTAGAATTTCTCTTTTCCTTGTCAGCTGAAATGAAGCATATACCGTGATTGTTATCCACTGCATAATTATAGTACTGCTATTCCAAAATTGTTCAAATGAGATGATTGTATTCTAATCAGTAAATCATTCTCACACTCACTATATCGGTGCAGCTCTATCTGAGGCTTCAATTATTGTGAGAGAGCACACCCCATCAACTAATCTGCTCATGTGCTTATGGTTCAATGAGGTGGTTCGCTTTACATCCCGTGATCAACTGAGTTTTCCATATGTCCTTTGGCGGTTTAAAGAGTTCAAGAATATCAACATGTTTCCTGTTTGTACACGCAAGGATCTCGTCAATAGCATGGGTCACATAAGAAAAGCAAAGCCTCTAACAGGTTGATGTATATTCTTAATTTGCACGAGAATGGATAGCCGAAACAACAACACCCAGTCTTTCTCCAAGTTTTGAGCATATTTGCTTCCTCTGTGATATGTGCTAATGACATTCAATAGAGAGATCAGATAGGATTAGCGTATTCCTATTTAGTCTTCAGAATTCAAAGGGCACTGTTTTTTTCGTAGCCCTGGTGGGAATGGGATAGGGAGAGCCCGAGAAGGTTCCATCGAACAAAGGAAGAAACATGCAGTGATGGTATGGTGTGCATTTGAACAAACTGGCCTTCTTTAGGAGGGTCTTTCTTTAACTTATTTATAATTCTTTTGTTGGCCTACGTACACTGTTAAAATTGTAATGAGTTCTATCTAATGTGAAGCACCAAATTTTAGCTCTCTTGAATTAGTACAAGATTTGCTGTAAACTATCATGTAAAGTATTTGATTGGATATTTAGTTACTCAATTGTATGTGAAAACTTAGCACTATGTTGTGCCTAGAGTGAGTAACATTTCTATACAAACTACCCCTTTGTGTAGTGTAGGAAGAATCAACTAGTGTTTTTGTCTCTGCTTGAATTCAAACTTGAAGTCTCACGACTCTCAACCATTTCATTGACCAGGTGCAAAGAAACTCGTTTACTAATTCAAAAATATACAAAAACACATATGAACAAATGTATTTAATTGTTACAAATTGAAAGAATATTTATGTTAAATAATAAGGCCAACTATAACAAGTCCTAATTGTTGACTAGTATACAGACCTATTTTTTGCTTATAATTTTTTTTTCTTGCTTTATACATATAGTGTAAAAATGTGCATTTTTCTTAGTCTCCAGCCTTTGTATTAGTGACAGCAAGCCTAGAAAGAATGAAAACACAAATAGATGAAACAAAAACAGCAGCAGCAAAACAAGCAAGATCCAATCCATTAACCACAGGTATATTCTTGAACTTCTCCAATACTCCAACTTGAAGTAACATTATAAGTGCATGTCCTATTCTTGCTTTTGCTTGCATTACTGATTTCATTCCCATTAATGATGGAAGTGTTTGAAAATAATACAACTTTTTGCCTGACAATTGATCATCATCATCTCCTTTAACATTAATATTTCTTGATCCCACAAACATGACATACAATCCCATTCCAAATGTAAGCATAGCAGTCCCCAATAGAAACATATCTGAAAAAAAAAAAGGAACGTTATTCGGTTACAGTTTAACTTCTTTATGCTGATAATGTAAACAATTGTTCATTATTAATAATTTCAACGTTTAAGAGAGGGAAAACATACCGATAGCTTCGATCAATAGCTGCACAACATGTCCAAGGTCTGATTTATGTGAGATTGCGATAAAATAGTGGATGTATGACTCTATGATTAAGTAACAACCCTGCAAAATGAGAATATTTATTAGTCTTAAAATTGCATAAAATCAGATTTTTTTTCATGATAAAATAATAATACTAGTAATTAGTACTAATATATTATACCTCAATAAAGCATAATAATGAACCAATCAATGTCCCTGCAACTGCTAAAAGACTGAAGAACCGGCAATCCAAAATACCCTGCAAAACAGAGTTCCAATATCCTATCAGAAAAAGGAAAAAACAAACTTGATCTGTTTAAAGGTCAAATACATAAACAGATCTCTAAAATTTGTTGGGTTTTTTCTCCTCAGGTACCTCAACTATGGTATTTTTCTATTGAATCGTTGAACCATCCATAATTTGTTCCTTTTAAACACTGTTGGCTAATTTTGTGAGATATATTGATAGAAGATTTCCAAAACTCATTAGTTCAATTGATAGTGAAACTGTTTGAGAATAATTGTGTTTTACTTCAAGTTATTTGATCACATCAGAAAACAAATGAGACTCATTTCTTCAATCAAAATCATTATAATACGAACACAATTGAAGACATTTACTATAGAAACAAATTATGGGTGGTTCAATGATTCAATAAGAAAATGACATCGTTGAGGTACTTGAAGAGAAAAAACTTAGAAATTTGTTTATGAGTTTGATCTAAATCAAATATGTGATGTAATTATTGGAATAATTCTAGTACTATTTTATAACTTAAAAGACTTATCAACACTGTGATTACACAAATCATATTTACCATAAGCAATTATAAATTAAGACTAAAAATTAAAGAAAAATCATACCTTTTCAATGGAGGACTGTAAATGATGCAATTTCTGTGGCATTTGTTTGAGTAAATTTTTCAAGTTTTGAAATATCAGATCTGATACATTATCTGCGACTAAACTTACATCTGAAATCTTCCAATTTTGTGTAGTAATTGGTTCAGATACAACCGCAGTACCAGCAGCCTTAGTTGCTACTACTACCTTCTTCTCTGCTCCGCCAATAAGTCTACCTTTGTTCAAACATTTAAATCGTAACGAATAATTATTCATCAAAGAATAATACTGATTCTGGCCACCATTATTGTTACCTAAGCCCATTTGCTTAGAGGTACGTAACAATTTACCATTTAGCGCCATTTTATTTATTTTTCTCTCTTACTTTTTTCTTCATTTGAGCAAGTATTCATATTTATATATGCAAAAATATGGGGGGGAAAAGTGCAGAAGATTCGTGGTATATTAGTTAGTATTGTCGTAAAGTCAAAAAATAATACTAAAAAAATGTGTGTGACCTTTATTTTGGCTATTTTCTCCACTTTTCTTGGAGAGGTAGGCACAAAGGTGCATGTTCTGAAATTTTCAATGATATTTTTACATTTAGCGTGTAGGGTCATAAGCATTCTCCTCCGAACACGTGGCATTTTCCCGATTTCCTATTGGTGCATACAAATATTAAAGTGTTTATCAATTTTAGAACATGGAAAGAATGATTTTTTTTTTGGTTGAGGTATATACGCCATCCGTTCACTATTATTTTTCATGGTTTTTATTTTTATAGTTAAAGTATAAGAAATTTTGACTAACACTATGCAAAAAATTGCAATTTATAATATTTTTCATATAGTTTTTGAATATGAAAATTTTTTATTTATATCAAATTAATATAATCTAATTTAACTTTAAAAATTCATCAAATTAACTTTTAGAAAATATAACATGACAAATAAAAATAAAAATAAATTAAATGAGTATGTTCGTTGAATTTAAAAGTTGCAGTCGCTCACAGCTTTGTTACATTGAGCAAATCAATTAGGAGTCTCAAATAGACAAAAGTTGTTATTGTTATACATTTTAGACGGTCATTATATTAGTATGAGACATTTCAACTTCTTACGTACCTATGAAGTTTGTAATCCGTTAAATCAAACTCTAAATTTTATTTAAACATGTAATTTAAATTTTTTAAATTACATTTCATAGTTTTAAAAAGAAAATTACTGTCAAAACTTCTTCAATTTCTACGCAGTCTCTTAGTAATTGAGTAAATTATATTAGTTCATTCTTCATATATAAGATATCGGAACATCTTGATGTACTACATTAATAAATAAAATATTTCTATGTTTCTTTTATAGTAGAATATTTGTCGTTACATTATTAAAAAAAATGAAATTCAATATTGAAATCACTAATTAAACTTGAAATGATACATTTTAAGAAACTTAAAATTTAATTTAAAATTTTACTTATTTACATATAACTATTCAAATCAAAACTATAAATTTAAGCTGTAAAATTATGTGGCCAAACGTCTACTATATCTCTTGCTTTTATGATGGTCATCGGTTGCTTGTTTGATTGGGAGGACTTGCACGTTTAAAAACGTTGTTTTTAAGAGATTTTTTTTATAATGTCCGTTAAATGTTTGGTTTTCATCTATTATTATTTACAAGAAAAAGTTCCATCGTTTAATTATTTATTAATTAAAATTAATTTTGTTTATGTTAAATTAATTTTTACACATGATTAATTTCAATTTGATCACGTTATCAATTGAATTTAAACTTTTCACATTACGTGTTAATGATAAGAAGTATGAAAATGCTTACTTTTTTATCTTTTAAACTCATTATGAATTATTTTTGTCCTTGACAAACTGTCAACGAGTTAAAATTGATGTAAATAATAGATTTAATAAATTTTTAAGTCAATCAACTACGCAATCAATAAATTAAAGCGTGGTTACCGATCAGGCGGAGGGAACAAGAAGCCGTGATCTTCAGTTCATAACTTCATATTCAGTTCAGATCCATTAAGGTAACACTTAAAAAGATTCTTCAAAAATATCCATTTTTTTCTCCTAATTTTGTTTAATTGCGATTCTTTTGTTGTTAATTAGTTTTGGTTCATCGGTTTTTACAGTCTATTAACTATCAGAAATGGTTGTTTTCACAAATTCGATGTTCTGTTCAATTCCGCCATGGAAACTGAGAAACCCATCGAAGATTAAGCAACATTCTAGTACAGCGATACTCAAAAGCCCGACTTTGACAAGCTGTCAAGCCAAAAGATGGTGAGATTTTCTTGTTGACATTTTGACGAACACTTGTTATGCAATTTAAGGCTTTTCAGTTGATTAACTCTGTTTTGACTATAGCTGTGATTGTTATGATATGTACAAAGAGTTAGTTCCATATGCTGAAGCATGGTCCTGGCAAAAGACTATTGTTGATGAGAGGAAAGCACAAATTGAAAGGAATGAGGATCTTGCTGACACACTCATTGTGTTGCAGCATCAGCCGGTTTATACGTTGGGTACTGGTAGCTCTGAAGAGAATATACATTTTGATGTAAAGAATGCTCCTTTCGAATTGTATCGAACAGAACGTGGTGGTGAAGTTACTTACCATGGCCCTGGTCAGGTACATTTCGGATTTCACTTGTTGCTACCTACTTACCCTGCTATACTGTTCTTATTTTTGTAGTTTAGCCAAGTGTATAGGTTGTTCTTAATGCTTGATGTCATTGGTTCAAGGGCTTGCAAAGTAAGGGGAAGTATCAGTAAATATGATATTTTGATGGGCTATGATTGGCTAGAGATTTTACGAATTCCCGAATCAAATGTGGCTTTGACAAGACTGGTGTGTTATACTTCATTGGGTGGCTGTTTCTGTGTGGGATTAGGATAACTCAGGTGTTTGTTTAAGCTGTTACGTTTCTGACATATAATTGCTTCCATCTGAAATTGTAGCTAGTTATGTACCCCATCATCAATCTTCGGTATCATAAGATGGACCTTCATTGGTATCTCAGGAGCCTTGAGGAGGTGATTATACGAGTTCTTTCTTCATCATTTTCTATGGAGGCTTCAAGAATTGATGGCCTAACCGGTGTTTGGGTTGGTAAGTACTGATTCTCCATATCATTTGGTTGGCCGTATCAGTCTTTTTCTGTGGTATTATCTGATATTTCTGACAACGACTTGGGCGTTATGGTTTTAGAAAACCTTTCGGTAAGTTGATAGTTCATAAGATATTTCTTGTTTGAAGATTTCCCATGTGCCTAGGGGGTATATGAATGGCACTTGTGACTTGACCTGCATAGTGCATTCGGCCATATTTGAAATCTGGTTACAGTATTAAACTGATCAACAGTTTGGTTGTACTGGATTTGTTGATTGAAGGGATTACTTTTCTTACTTGGAATAAACCTTTTATAGGTTTTACAATGATAATCTTCAGATAAAAGCGTTCTGATTTGTCAATGTCTAGTACCATTCATCTAGAGCGTTTATGAATCTTTTGAAGCATACTTGATACAGACTGAAACTGTCAGAAGTTATCTCCAATAGTCTTATTACCAATTGCTTGTTCCATTCCAGGAACAATTCTGAGATAGCTTTACGAGTCGCTCCTTTTTTAGACTGTTTTAATTTTTGTAGTTTGAGAAGTAGAACATAGTCTTAAGAGTGCTTAATCAAGAGTACATTGTGATTCTCCCCCTTCCACCCACCTCACCCAAGAATCTTTTCGTCCTTCCTTTTTCATCCCTCAACCATAAGTATGGTGTATTATTGTTACATCTCTTAGTTTCAAAAGGAGGCATGTAATATTTGATCTAACACTGTCTTCTTCAGGGGGTCAGAAATTAGCTGCAATTGGCATTCGAGTATCTCAATGGGTCACATATCATGGCCTGGCACTCAATGTCACCACAGATCTGGCACCCTTTCAACAGATAGTTCCATGTGGGATCCGTGACCGTCAAGTTGGAAGCATAAAGGGATTGCTGAGGGAGCACTCACACTCTAATGGCTGTGGTACAGAAAACCATCAGGACCTAGATGATGTCCAGCTTATCGATATTACTCATAAATCTTTAGTCAAGGAGTTTTGTGAAGTTTTTCAAGTTGAACTCCAATGTAAACCTTCACCTCTTTTAATTTCTTGAGAAAATCCTTCTCCTGCCTTGATTAGGTTAAAGACTTATTCTTGGAAAGTGAATTACTCAACAGATTAATTATACTGAAAGATCAGATTTGTAGCAAATTTATCTTCAGGTGCATTTATCTTATTGATCCAAATCATAACCTTGTAACTTTTCCATTGACAACTTAAAATAGGGCACAGCAATTTGCTTTTAGGACAAATTGATCATGTATGAGACAGATTCATGTGCTTCATTCAAAGATTGTATTTATCGAACAGCCAAATCTAATAAAATTTACCAGGATAAACTAAAGTTCCTCTGCCATGTACAAATCAGTAAAAGAAAACCTTAATTGATAAACTGAAAGCTAAGGTATATCTCTATTATTTAGCTCAGAAAAGTAGTGGTAATAAGACTTAGATACTGCACCAGATAATTTAAACTGATGCAAATTTAAGTTTCTACAAAGCAAAAGAGAAAAAAGATCAACATCTTCATCTACAAAGATTAGTAGTTTTCAGAAACAGGTCTGGAAGGAAAGAGCCTTTGAAGAAATGTAAGCAAGGACCATAAGCACATTACTCCTAAAACTTGGAAAGTCACTATCATAGCAACCAATGCACCACTTCTGTCAAACAACTCGGGGGTGACAGGAGTTCCGCTCATAGAAAACATCAACTTCTCCACAAAATGGACGGATCTTGTCAACTGATATATCCTATAAATCTGCAAAGATTTGAAATCCTCAGTCCTATGTTGACTTGCCTTTGCCCCGAAAAGAAAAGGAAAAATAACAGTTTGCATACCTCAAAAATAATTGGCACCAAGGGCCAAGAAGATGATCCGTGTCTATCAAGGAATCTCTCGAATAAATACTGTACCAAACAGCCAACCAAAAGAGGAGCCACTGCAACCAAGCCTGGGAAGCCAAGTGAAGGCCAGGTAACATAAAGAGCGAAGAGTGGGGCAAAAATCTTAAACCCCATTACAAAGAAAGCAGATGTTATATATCCCTTAAGCCCAGTTATGAGGCTCCATCTCTTTGCACTGAATTGTAGATATGGCTTCTGAACGCTATCAGTGACCCGAAGATATGTCGCAAGGCCAATGTAAAACATGACCTCAGAGAAAAGTGAAGAAACAATTTCTGCATAGACAGATGTAGGTTTCAGTAATTTTTCACATGAATAACTGTTAAGTGCAGCTGAATGTGTGCATCTAGCTATAATTTTCACAATCTCACAGCTCGTACAATTTGGAAAGTTTTTGTTCTTTAAATCTGAGACCATGCTATCTTCTAGTAATGGTAAAATGGATGAGATTCTATTAAATGGTAAAATGTTTCGACCAACAAAAAAAATTTTGGGGGATAAAATTGAATATAAAACTGTTATTTAAGATTCGTAACGGTGTTGCTTAACAGCTTAAACAAACTAGTTACACATCAACCTAGCTGGCTGATTGAAAACTATCATAAAGTCTATCCAGGTATCCAAAAGTAACATCTTTAACGTACACTTCAAAGTTGACCATTTTTTACTACTACTAACATTCAGTTGAAGCAAAGATTAATTCATAAGAGTAGGGGAATCTTCTGAGATGTTAAATCTTGTTTTCTATCTGCTTTAAGCATACTTCAAGTTTCATCTAGGGTCGGTGCATCTTTTCTTTTAATTAGGCAAGGTGTTTAGCGAGAGTGTATGTAATTACCCATTATAATAGTCCGAACCATTAGATTCTACTCTCCATGATGGAATAGAATAAATGAAAATGCTAACAAGACAGAATTAACTGGATTATACCAAGACAGACAGACAGTTCATGGCGGAGTAAATCTCCCGTGAAAACTCAAATATCAATATATATCAGCTACATAACCACAAATTCTAGCTGAAAACATTAACCTAGTCTGACTTCTCTATTAATAACTAACTAACATGAATTGTTCATTAATTTGAAAATGAGTTATCCTAAATTATGTTAAGAATAAGGACTAAATCAGTCCTCACAATATCATCAAACATTCATAGGTTAGTTAATATCACTTCTGTAAATTTACATATCCAATCACCAGATAATCAACATCATTTTTTCCCAAGTCGCATAGCAAATTAATGGTTACAGAAACAGCATATAAAGTAACAACTAACTCCTAATCTACTTTCACATACCTGCAAGAGTTGCATTCTTAATCAAGTCATCAATGGCAACCACAATGAAGAACCGAGGAAGCACCAAAGAAGAGATCAATGCAATAGGAGCAAGAACCCACAGAAAGGAGCCTCTTTTTTCCTCAAAAGGGGCTGACACCAACTTACTTTCTTCAACCATTTGGTGCGTAATCCCTTGGAATGAAACAGAACCTGATTTACCCCGAAATGGTTCAGACCCGTTACTGGTGATTCTGCTCACATCCCTACTTTCCCCACCATCATAATTCAACTTCCCTGGAGAACTCGAATTAGAGGCGTACACTATCAATCCCCTCTTCGTTGACGGACTAACTGCAAAATAAAGGAAACAATGCCATAATCAAAGATATGTATACATACTCGAAAACGGAAATTGGAAACAAAACCAAAGACTGTCTTTTGTGCAATATAGATAGGAAATTCAAAAGAAAGCATCATATCATAACCAAAAGAGGAAATTGGAATGAAACATGGATGTTTAAATTTCAAACCAAAATTCTAATCATTAAAGCAATACTTACAAAACCCAACAGAGGAAAATTGGAAACAAAGCAAAAAACAATCTTTTGAAGAAATGTATAGGTACCCAGAAGAGTAAACTGGAAATGAATATCAAAATTTCAACCCAAAATACTATCTTCGAAGCAAACTTTCACAAAACCCAACAGAGGAAATTAAAAAGAGAGCGAGAAAATTTACATTTTACATCATTCTGAACCAAAGGGGTTCTTTTATCCAATCGAACATAGCTTATTCTACCATGATTCTTCCGCACCGCAGAAATCTACACAGAATTAATAAAATTTACGAGTGTTTATATATACAGATACCGAAAATGCTAAAACAAAATAAAGATAAAATTCACAGACAAATTATAAGAAAATACTTACATTGCGAAACTGAAATTGAGAAAAATTGGGGATTGAAGCCTCATGCTGAAGCAGTGAACAAGCAGATTGAAGATTCATATTTTTGTTCTGGATTACAGTACTAAACCCTAAACCCCCATTTGAGCTCCTTTCCTATTTTTTTTCTTTTAAATTTCAAGTTCTTTAATGTGCAAAACCTCCCATATCTTTATGTTAATGATATATGGCCTCCTATAGTATGCAATATTACGAACAATCTTTATTTCTTATTTGAACACGACTAGCTTAAATGAACTTGTACAACATCGAGTTAAATCGAGCTGAATTCAAGATCAATCAAATTTTTACATAATCGAATTCAAATCGACCCCGAATTGACGCTTTAGATTTTAGATGACAACGTTCTTTGTTATTATAGACTATAGTTATATACTTATAAAGAAAAAAAAATCAATTATTATAAAGACAATTTTAAATATACAGGAAAGGATTCATGCCAAACAACTCAAACTCCCACCAACAAAGGTTAATAGGTTGGGTAACTAGATTTTACTATTTTAAAAAAAAAAGTTGTTCTTAAAATAATTCTCTTGATTTCGTAAAGTTAATAGGATATCTGAATTATCGCTTCAAACGTAATGTTCAAAGTCAAGCTAATATAATACTAAATAGAATTTGTTACTTTTATGTATATTTTTTAAAATTATTTGGTTTGGAGTTTTTAGTATTTAGTATAAGTTTTGGGTAAAAAAGGAGTTGAATATTTCAAATCAAATTTCTAAATTAATGTCACTACCAATTAGTAGTACTATTTACATGGGCACTTGGCTTCTTCATGTAGCCAATTCTTTTTAAGAGAACTAATGACTCATAATTATATTGGCTTATAGTTAGTAATATATGGTAATATAGTAACCCCACTTCCATAATTTATTGAATTACATTAATACTAACAACATATGAAAATTTATTATTATATAGTAAAGTTTGCATCGATCTTTTCAAAGTTAAGTCTCCTTTGGTTGGATTCTAATAGCAATTGATCATAAATGTTCTAAGAGGCGGGGTATAAGGTGAAACGTTTTTAAAAAATAAGTAAATATGAATATCAGAAATTATATTTTTATGTAACGGTTAGTTTATGTTTTTGCATTCAGATCTTATGCCTCAAATTTTAAAACGTGTGCTTTATGAATCTATATATTTATTTGTGCATTAAAATATTTTTAATTTACTCCGCTTCGAGATTTGTCCAACCCTTCGAAAACAAGTGATCATGACTATGTATCTATTCGAAAACTTAAAACTTACTTTGTCCTATAGCTAAAATTGTTTATAATATAAATTAGTTTCCTCTCTCTGTCACCTTCCAATCATATAGTATATAATTATTATATTTATATATTTTATGCTACATTTTATATATGAGAGAACAACAAAATTGGTACCAACTCCCATGCAAATTATTACAATTGTATTTTTTTAATTATTATAAATAGCGTGGGGCTTTAAAATACTTCTACACAAATCTTGAAATGATTTGAGGACAATTTCTTTGTAATTTTAAATTTTTGGTTAAAATTCTTTTGTTATTTAAGTAAGATATTGTATAATTAGATAGATACTATCATGTACCTTCAACTTCAAATCCGTTGATATGATTAGCCTTTTTTCAAAAAATAGATACATTTATTTAAATGGTTTGTGAGGTTAAATTAATTTAAAATTATTTTTTAATATGATAAAAGGACAATATTTCCCTCACACAATTTCACTAAAATAATTTTAGTATTTTAATCTTTCATGTAGCTCCTTGATCTATTGATCAACTAAGAATTTAGTGCTTTCTTCGTATACTTTACCATATTTCTAAAATTAGAAGCTAACGTTTAACTATAAATTTTAAATTAAAAATTAAAAATTTATCGTCAAAATACTCTCGAAGTTTCAAAACAAAATAGCTGCTAAATTTCATGTGGCCTACTACCAAGATCCACATGTCAATTTTTTGAGATTAATCATTGAATACGTCCACGTAATTAAGCATTTATAATCACTAATCCTTAAAAATTATTTTCTTAAAGATGGTCTCTCCAAGCAATGTTTAACATAATAAACATAGTAATCTAAGGCCTAAGCCTCAGCTCATGTGCTCCATACTCAATTTATCAACTCTTATATTAATTATATTAAACTAAATCAATCAAAAATATATTTTCAATATAATATTATATTATTCGTTTTTAATCAAATTGACAATTAAAATAAAGAAAGGAGCACACGTAAGTATAGTATGATCAACAGTGAAACTAAGATTTTGAATAAGAAAATTCAAAATCTAAAAAAACAAATAACAAACTAATCAAAAAAATTTCAAACATCTATAATAACATTAATTATATAAATAATAATATTTTTATCGAAGAAAAATCGAATGAATCCACGGTAGCTCCGTCTTAAGATGAATAGTAGTGGGAATAAATTAAATGTGCCGGCAGAAGCACAACATCTTAGATTTGGATCAAAATGTTTGACCACTGCAGTCTTTGACTTCCGTCCTACAATCGTTTTCACTGGTCAAATTCAACGCCGTCCAGATGGAAAACTAAATATGTGGTGTTACACATATAACGGAAAATTTGTTACATTCATTTCACATTTAAATATCGTGATTTTCATTTAAAAAATTAAAATAATTCGCTTGATAAGTTATTCGGATATTAATAATATAGAAAATGATTATATAGATATTAGTTATAAAATATTTTATTTTTTACAAAATGATTATAGATTTCCTTTTGTTTTTAAATTGTGAATTAAATATCGTATCAATATTATACGTGAATAACTTGTTTCTTATTTACCTACCTGACATCGTATAAGTAAGAATAAGATCGTTCGTTGACTATTTAATTTATTATTTTTACTGTTTAATGTTAAGCTTTAAATTAGGTAACTACAGTTTATATAATATTTTATATAACTATAGTACTATAGTTACTAACAAACTGAATATGAACAAGAGGGGGAGATGTTCTTTCAAATGTATATAAGTATTTTTGTTGTTGTTGAATAAAATATATTTACTAATTTAAAAGAATAATGTCATCAACTAGTCTAATTTTGAAAACTTAATATAAAATGTTATTATTATTCTATATAGACTATTCGATTTGACCTTAATATTTGTGTTTAACGTGAAAGCATCACTCCCTCACATCGTGGGAAGTATTAAAAAAATTCATAAACGAATATTGAAACATTAAGTTTGTATATTATAAGTGAATTTGGATTAAGTGACTAATCTTTCTTTTTTTTCTTTTTTTCTTTTTTGGGTTTGTAAAGGTCAAATTTATACGTAAAACGGATCATTATTTGACAAAAAGAAATATTTAATCTACAATTTTTTTTACAGTGTTTATCCTTGTTGAAATCAACTTTCAAATAAACATTTTCTCAAGAGTGAAGTCATTAATTTTGAAAATAGAGTCAATAAGGAGGGGTTGGGATTTCTATGTATCACTCCCCGTTCATTTTGCTAGTTCGTTATATTAAAAATAAATTTTTATTTTTTTCCATTCTATTTAAAAAATTAAGAAATAAATATTTTTTAATTTTTACTTTATCCATTTTTGTTATTTATAATCATTTCTTAATAGACTTTTCAGAAAATATTAAATTATCATATCCAACAAGCATAAAGTTATTATTTTACTTATTTTTTAAAAAAATATATATTAAATCAACACTAGACAAGTAAAATTAGACAAAGCTTGAAGGAAGTATCACATTGGATGCTTGACTAGAAACTAGCAAAATACCAACAACAACCAAAAAATGGAAAAATAACAAATATATCTTCGAACTATTGTAAATGATATGTAAAAATATTCTTCAGTCTTATTTTTAGGATATTAGTGCTTTTGTCATTAGAAAGCTATGGTATATATGTCCTTCACTCTAACATATGACTAAATAGGGACATGTGACACAATTCTATCCGTCGTTACGATATTTAATAAATGTCGATATAGTAAATAAAATTATGACATGTGTATGTCTGTTAGTATAAAGTATTTACATGCTCTAGTTTTTGAATGATAACGGTACCAATATTCCATAAATATGATGAAAAGTATTTATATTTATGTATTATTTACGATAATTCGATGATATATATTTATTTTTTTAAAAATATGATTCTAAAAAAGCAAATTTGACAGAAACCACATGTCAAAGTGGACGGAAAACGAAAAACAAGCCAACATGAAAAAAGCAATTATTAATTTAGTAATTTTAAGAAAATAATGAGGAACAAAAGGAATCAAAGACGGTGGCTGAAAAAAATAAATAAATTATTTCTACTTAGATCCCAAAAACAAATAAAACACGAGCCACGCTAATAAGAAAAGTACCACAGAAACCAATAAGAAAGTGCCGCTTTTTTTATATATAATTTGTCGCACGCCTTTGTTATGCGTATTACTATATTATTGTGCCACCAAGCCCACCCCCACATACCATAATATATCATTAATATCTAATGATTAAGACTCGAGACGGATTCAGGATTTAGAATTTTTTCTAAAAGTATTTGAAATATGAAAAAGGAAACACATAATAAAAGATTAACGTATATTATAGCTATATAAAAATAATAATTTTAATCAGATATAAATAGTATGATTTTTTTTTAATTATAAAGGGTTTGAATTCTCTCGATCCTACATGGCTCCGCTTGATTAAGACCTGAAATGTCATCACCTTACTTTTGACATCACACATTTGTTTATTTATAGGCAAGAATACCCACATAGATTTCTCATTGTCATTCAACTATATTGAACTCAACCTTCTCTTGTTGAACAAAAGTCAAAGAGTTCAATTCTTGATTTCTAATAGAAATGGCATCAACTTCTCTTTCTCTTCCTTCTCTTAAGCTACAATTCCCCTCACATACATCATCATCTTATCGTAAAAATTCATCGTCTCATCGTGTTAGTATTCGTCCCATTCAGGCTTCGGTGTCTGAGATACCACCTTACATTTCATCACCATCACCATCGTCATCACCACCTGTTAAACAAGCGAAACTCCCAGCCCGAAAAGTCCCTGGAGATTATGGACTACCATTAGTTGGTCCATGGAAAGACAGACTTGATTACTTCTACAATCAGGGCAAAAATGAATATTTCAAATCAAGAATTCAGAAGCATCAGTCTACTGTTTTTCGAACGAACATGCCACCAGGTCCATTCATTTCATTCAATCCAAACGTTGTTGTTTTGCTCGATGGTAAAAGTTTCCCCATCCTTTTTGATGTATCCAAAGTTGAAAAAAAGGATCTTTTCACCGGTACTTTCATGCCATCCACTGATCTCACAGGCGGTTATCGTGTTCTCTCCTATCTTGATCCTTCTGAACCAAACCATGCCAAATTGAAGAAACTCATGTTTTATCTCCTTTCATCACGACGCAATGAAGTTATTCCAGAGTTTCACAATAGCTACTCCGAGCTATTTGAAACTCTGGAAAACGAACTCTCCACGAAAGGTAAAGCTGGGCTCAATGCAGCAAATGATCAAGCTGCATTTAACTTCCTGGCTAGATCTTTATATGGCATTAATCCTCAAGACACCGAACTTGGAACCGATGGACCTAAGTTGATCGGAAAATGGGTGCTGTTCCAGCTTCATCCTTTGCTAATTCTCGGCCTCCCAAAGGTTCTTGAAGACCTTGTTATGCATACTTTCAGACTCCCCCCTGCCTTGGTGAAAAAAGATTACCAGAGACTGTACAATTTCTTTTACGAAAACTCAACTTCCGTTCTTGATGAAGCAGAAAAAATTGGTATTTCTCGCGAAGAAGCTTGTCATAATTTGCTATTCGCGACATGTTTCAATTCATTCGGAGGAATCAAAATCTTTTTCCCGAATATGTTGAAATGGATAGGCAGAGCAGGGGCTAAACTCCACAGCCAATTAGCTCAAGAAATTCGTTCAGTCATTTCATCAAACAGTGGGAAGGTCACAATGGCTGCCATGGAAAAAATGCCACTAATGAAATCAGTAGTCTACGAATCCCTCAGAATTGAACCTCCGGTAGCATCACAATACGGCAGAGCAAAACACGACATGGTAATTGAATCCCACGACGCATCATTCGAGATCAAAGAAGGTGAACTCCTTTATGGGTTTCAACCGTTTGCAACTAAAGACCCAAAAATCTTCGATCGATCGGAAGAATTCGTGGCCGATCGGTTCATCGGAGAAGAAGGGGAGAAGCTGTTGAAACACGTGTTATGGTCAAATGGGTCGGAAACAGAGAACCCATCGATAAATAACAAACAGTGTGCCGGAAAAGACTTCGTCGTACTGGTTTCAAGATTGTTGTTGGTCGAATTGTTCCTCCGATATGATTCGTTTGAGATTGAAGTCGGTGCATCTCCATTAGGAGCTGCAATTACCTTAACTTCTCTGAGAAGAGCCAGTTTTTGATGAACACTGGCTTAATTAAGTAATTAGTAATCTTGTTTAGTGTATTATATTTCATTGTTGTGTTATTAAGAAATAATTAATTTACAGAACAGAGCATGCCGGCCGGCGGCGGTAATTGAGGAAGAGGCCGGTGATGTGTATAGTTTAGTATAGTAGTTATTTTTTGTTGGAAAATGGAATGTGTAACTATGTTAATGATC
Source organism: Solanum pennellii (assembly GCF_001406875.1). Taxonomy (NCBI): domain Eukaryota; kingdom Viridiplantae; phylum Streptophyta; class Magnoliopsida; order Solanales; family Solanaceae; genus Solanum; species Solanum pennellii. The sequence continues at coordinate 74,634,966 of NC_028640.1, read as the reverse complement.
AATGTAATATGTTGTTCTCAATAAATACAATAGTTAATTCACCCTCCAAATTATATAATTGAATTTATAGATTTTTGTATTGTAATGTGGTTAAGCAATGTGTATAACATAGAAGAAGAAACAATAATAAAGCAAAAATACATACAGAAGCTAACCAAAATTATTAACTTTATGGATTTTGAATTTTACAATGATAGTTTTATAAATAGGGATAATTACATAAAATGACAAACTAATAATATAAAATAAATATAGTAGATATCTTTTGATTTTGTTTGTGTTACATAGTAAATTGTTTGTTAGTCCCTCTCTCCCTCATATTCTTGCTCGTCACTCTCCCTCTCTCGCTCGCTCGCCTCTCTCGCTTTATACAATTCTAAATTGTTTCTAATCATATAAAGTGAGAGAAAATTATATATACATATGCAAATATATATATATATATTCGTCTTATACACTTATAATTATGCAATAAAAGTACTTTCATGTCCAGGTCTCTTTGTCTTTCTCTCTTTCTCGATTTATACAAATTTAAATTGTATATAATTTCTCTTTTTCTCGTTTTATACAATTTGATTCAATTGTATATTCCCTGCCCAAGTCTCTTTGCCTTTCTCCCTTTCTCGTTCTATACAAATTCAAATTATATATAATCGTCTTATACACTTACAATTATACAATTCGTTTTATACATTTCGTTTTATACAATTCTCTGTCCAAGTCTCTTTCTCTTTCTCGTTTTACAGAATTCGTTCTAACAATTCGCTTCAATTGTATACGTATAACGAATTATACATATATATATGTTTGCTATGTAGCACAATTATACAAACTCTGCTATAACATACAAATATGAATTTTATATTTGCTATATGTGAAAATCCTTTTAAATATTGATAAATCTATTCAGTTTGTTCAATGCATCCTATATAATGTAATGACATCTGACAATTTTAAAATCTAATGGTCAATATTTATTTAAATAAATCAATCTTTAAATTATGATCAAATATCATTAACCATGGTTACTACGCTCTATTTCTCTTTCTCTCTCCTTTCCCCTCTCTTTCTTTCTCACTTAATTCTGGAAGAAACTTTTTTCTCAATCATCGAAGAATTTGCTTCATTAACAACAAAATGCTTTTTCTTTTCATTATTTTCACACCGTGAAACAAAATTCAAAGGATGAACTTGGGTTATAAAATTTAAAAAATCCAACACATGCGACTACTTCTTTGAAGCATGGTTTGATTACAATGGCGATTCACAAAACTCTGCCGTCTTTTTCGTAACATCAATTTTTTCAATTAAGAGTTTCTGTAAAATCTAATTGAAGGATTTGAAAAGGGCACAAAAAATGCGTAGAAAAATATTTTTGCATAAACTTTTCTTTTCATTACTGATGAAATTTTAATTAAACTTTGTGAGTGAGGCATCAATTGGAAAACTATCCATGATTAAAAATAAAATGAATTTAAATATCAACACTATAAAAAAATATCTATTTTTGATTTGATGCAAAAAAAAAAAGTTTGAAAAAATAAACTATGACAGAAAAGAAAGGATTCTAAGCATAACAAGAAGTGAGAGAAATATTAACTATGGTAAAATTCTTTAATTAACCAAACAAATCTGAGCTAATTAGATTATTTGCATAACACATTTCAAAATACTGAAAAGGTTGAAAGAACTGGAGAGATTCATTACTGTAGAGGAGCCAAATCCAAAAATACATACAGAAGCTAACAAAAATTTAATTTTATGGATTTCGAATTTTATAATGATAATTTTAAATATTGATAAGTTGGGCTCTTAACTTTATGTTTCTCTATGTTTAATAAACTTTTCAATACAAATACATTATTTTTAAGTAAAATTTATTGAATTTGACTGAATCTGCACCCGAATTTCTAACTCCGCCTCGAAAGAATAAAATGAGACTGAGGTCCATCGATGCCCGACAAATCATAGGAAAAACTTGATCTTAGTAATATAAATTTTAGAACAACAAAAGATGGAACACGAATACTAAATAGCGTTAAAAAATAATTTGTTGAGTAAATCCTATGGAGCAACTTCCATGAAACTCGACCTCATGAAGACTCCCACTTATTCACATTTGTATATGTGGCGCAACCTTTTGAAATCGTTGTGGTGTAGCCTGAAAGACAAAGTCATGTGCCTAAATTCAAAACAAACAATATATGTTATGAGCTTATCGTATGACACATAATCAACATAATTTCTCACTCTTTCTTCCTTCACCATGCAAATAAGAACGAAAATGAACATATATATGGGCTATAAAACAAATAGTACATCTTAGTGCTTCAACATGGTCCTAGAAATAAAACAAGTGAAAGCCCAACGATGTTTCAGTATTAGCTGATTGATGAATTCATAGAATTTGAGAGGTGGATTAAACTTTAAAGTGCGGTTATCACCACTTGAGAATTCAAAAATATTATTATTTATTTTTTAATAATAATATTCCATTTTTTATTTTATATTTTTCATAATATCTTTATTTTATATCTTATTTTTCTTTTATAAATTTATTGTTTAAATTATAATTGTATAAAGTATTATTTAACGATACAATTCATTAAAACAATGCAACACTATATTAATTTACCAAAAATAAAAACCAAAAAAAGGAAACAATATCAACGACTTGGTTGTTTCCACTATTGACCACCTACCTACCGTTTTAATTTTATATACAAGAAAATAACAGCAATTATTGTACCGGCCGGAAAAATGGAAGTAACTATCGGCGAAACTAACACAATCTATCCGTCTAAGCCGCCTTTCACAGAAAACCATGTCCTTCCTCTCTCCCATATTGACACCGATCGGAACCTCAATTTCACTTTCCGATACCTCCGTGTCTACGTCAATGACGACACCACATCAGACCCATATGAAGTTGTCACCTCCTCCCTCTCCGCTGCTCTCGTCCACTACTACCAATTCGCCGGCTCTCTCCGCCGTCGTCCGTCGGACAACCGACTAGAGCTTCACTGTCAAGTGGGGGATGGCGTTCCCGTAATTTCGTCGACGGTGGATTGTACCTTGGCTTCAATGAACTACCTGGATGATCCGGATTATAACTTGGCTGAGAAGCTGGTACCCGACCCCAGAGATGAAGAGGCGTTGACCCGACCCTTGATTTTGCAAGTGAACCGTTTTAAGTGTGGTGGGTGGGTTTTCGGAACGGCGGTTCATCACGCCATGTGTGATGGAATGGGATCGACGCTGTTTTTTCATGCTATGGCGGAGATTGCTCGTGGGGAGAAAGGGATGAAGATTGAACCGGTGTGGGACCGGTCGAATTTGCTTGGACCGAGGAATCCACCGCGAGTTGAATTTCCGGTTCATGGGTTCCTCAGTTTGGATAGGGATTCGTGTCCATACTTGGAATCAGGTAAATCGGCGGTTCGAGAGTGCTTTGAGGTGAAAGATGAGTGGTTGGATAGACTAAAGGGGTTTCTTCATGAGCAATCTGCAGGTTCAAATTTTACAACTTTTGAAGCTTTGGGAGCTTTCATATGGCGAGCAAAGTATGTTCTCTTTTCATTTGTTGTTGTTATAGTTATACTGATAATCGAGTGAATGTCAACTTTACACTCCTCAAGTCAAATGCTTCCTTGATGATTGTCATTTTGACATTATGGAAAGTTTTAGCTTATCTTGGCTATATATATTTGTTTAATTTAATATATGAAAGTGCAGGGCAAAGGCTTGTAAAATGTCAGATGATGAGACAGTGAAGTATGCTTATCTAACCAATATCAGAAGAAGAGTGAATCCACCATTGCCAGCAGGTTACTGGGGCAATGGCTGTGTGCCAATATACGTTCAGCTCCTCGCAAAAGACCTCATCAATGAACCTATCTGGAAAGCAGCAGACGCGATAAAGAAGAGCAAGGACATCATCACAGATGAGTATGTTCGTTCGTTCATTGATTTTCAGGAGCTGCATTATGATGAAGGGATCACATCAGGGAATAGAGTGAGTGCATTTACAGATTGGCGGCATGTAGGCCACGAGACGGTTGATTTTGGATGGGGTGGCCCTGTGACTGTATTTCCTCTGTCTAGACACTTAGTTGGGAGTGTTGAACCTTGCTTTTTCTTGCCTTATTCTTCTAAGACTCAAGGTAAGAAAGATGGTTTCAAAGTTTTGGTCTGTCTGCAACATGAAGCCATGCCTGTTTTCATCGAAGAGATGGAAAAGTTGGAGCATGGACTTGCTTGATTGATTTTACTGTATGTATATATATATATGTGTGTGTGTTATATTAAACTAATAAAAACAACATTTACAAGTACACACCAAATTTGCCATATGTATTACTACATTTTCGACTGCTAAATGTTCTTGTAAGTAAATTACAATGAAGAAATTTAATCCTTTACATAATTTAATTACTTAACTATATGATTAAGCAAACTACTACAAGATGGAGAACTTTGCTCACTACTCCATGGATCTTGTACTGATACAGGGGAATAATCCTTTATTATTTTACACTCTGTCGAAAATATATCAATTTCTTGCTTCTTGTTAATGGAAAGATTCAATGGTTTTTCACTTGCATCTGAAGTTGATGAAATGGAAGATCCCTCTGATGAACCTGTGATGTTGTCTTCCGAATTCGTCCATCTACTTAGCCTAAGTTGTTCCAATTCAATCGCTACTTCCATCATCGATGGCCTCATATCGCGATGAAATGCCAGACACCTGAATGCCAACTCTGCTACTCTGTGAATAGATGAAAGTGTCCAAGCATCCATATGTAACTCGATAAATGGATCGATAATTTCATCCAAGTTTCCCTTTCCTATTCTGTCAATAGCAAGTGCAGCCAAGTTTATTTCGTCTTGAGGACGAGCAAAGTCTACTGCTTTTAGTCCTGTTATGATCTCAGCAAGAACAACACCAAAACTATAAACATCGCTCTTATCAGACAACTGAAAGTTCTGATGATACTGAGGATCTAGATATCCCGGAGTTCCTTGTGGTGCAGTAGAAATGTGAGACGATTCAACCAAACCGAGTCTTGATAGTCCAAAATCTGCTACTTTTGACTTGTAATTGTAATCCAAGAGTATATTACTTGACTTAACATCTCTGTGATATATTGGAGGATGCATTGCATTATGCAAATAAGCTATAGCTTGTGCAGTTTCTGCACCAATTGTAAGACGAACCGGCCATGGAAGCCCGTTCCCTTTTTCTCTTTGTATATGTTGTGACAAAGTTCCATTAGGCATGTATTCATAAACGAGTATCTGTTCACCATTTTCGATTGAGCAGCCTAAGAGACGAACGAGGTTTGGATGATTGACAGAGGAAAGGAGCTTGATTTCATTGATGAATTGTTCAATGCTATCAGTATGTGTGTGTCTAATTCTTTTGATAGCTACCCAATTTTCATTTTGAAGTTTTCCAGAATAAACTGTTCCATACGCGCCATTTCCTAGTCTCCGTTTCTCAGAGAAGAAATCAGTTGCTTTTTCCATTTCTTTGTACTGATAAACCGGGATGATGATCCCTGTAGTCTCACATAACTCGCGGCTTCTTCTTGTTCTGTTTTGGAAATTCAATCTTCGTCGAATAAAGCAGCATATTAGGCCTACACTAACCATTAACGAAGCACCTGCTACAATACCTGGAGAAATATATATATATAGTTTTGATCACATTAGATTGGGTTGTATCGAGAAATTGAAATAAGAAAAGGAAAACGAAAACAATTTCATTTCAACTAGTACTAGAAGCTGAGACTCTGCACTGTCAGCATATATAACTTAAATCAACGTAGAATTACCTCCAACAAGTACACCAACTCTTGTGGTTCCTCCACATTTGCCTGATAGGTACTTTGAAGGGTTGCATGTTGTTTCATCTGCATTCACAAAAAAAAAAATGGAATTAGTTATTGGACACGTACTACTCAAATGCTGTGATGGTACTAGAGGTATCGTGTTCAAGCCTTGGTATGAAAAAAATCTAATAGGGAATGTTTATTCTTCTTTTAATGAGTCTTACGTGATGTGAATCTGAATTAGTTGAGATCCCAATACAAATACTGAACATTAGATAGGAACAGAAAAAAAAAGTAATCACTAATTCGTATATTACTTTTCAAGAGGGTCCATTGAAATTGTTGAGTTACTATCTTCACGTAATATGATAGTGACTTTGTTTCCATTGTTTTACTCAAAACCAAATAGAGTTTGATAGAAAATGAGAAGAAAAAAAAAAGGAAGAAAAAGCCTCTTGACCAAATGATGAAACAAATTTTGGCAGTATATCTTGATGGAATAACATGAATGGACATTATACCAACCAATCAAAGTATTTAAAATTTGAAGTTTGTGAATTTCTACAACAATCTCAAGTTAAAAAACAATAATAACTCGTTCACATATAAGGTGTGGGTATAGGCAAAAGCTATTAAGTCTTCGCAAACCTAACACTCGATTTCAGAAGCACCATTTAAGTGATACTCATAGTTTTTGAACATTTATAAGTCTACCCACCTCGAATAACTTTAGATATGCGCGAATATTTAGTCATTTTTATCTGAACTTCAAACTTATACGAGATCTAACCATTTTAGATTTGCCTTTAATTTTGGCATTGGTAAGCAACATTATAGGCAACAACCATCAATATTTTTGGGACCTACCTAGTTGTTCCGCTGATGAAGCAAACACATACGTGATTGTCTTTCTTAATGTTGCCATTATTACCTTATTTTATGAAAAATCGACAATCACAAGTTGCTCTTATAAACAATTATAATTTGCTTTTTTTTCTTGATTTTACCTTTACTTAGGGTCCGTTTGGATGGGCTTAATAAAAGCAGCTTTAAAAAAGTACTTTTGAAAGTGCTGAAACTTATTTTTAAAATAAGCAGTTATGCGTTTGGATAAAAGTGCTGAAGTTGCTATGCCAAACGTGAAAAGGGAAAAATGGAAGAAAGAGATGTTAGGAATATGTTGTAATTTGGAGATTGTATAAAAATATTAAGGGCAAAAAAGATAAAAATGTGGTCAACTTAAAACAGCTTATAAGCTAAAAAAAAAAAAGCACCCCTACCCCAGCTTTTAACTTTTGGCTTAAAATAATTTTTTTTAAACTTAAAATAAGCTATTTTGAGTATTGCCAAACAGCTAAATAAGTCAAAAATCAGCTTTTAAGTCAGTTTGACCAGCTTTTAAGCTGAGCCAAACAGGCTCTTAGTATGAACAGGAGAAAAAAAAATTCTTCATCTATTATATTGACTTTTCCTAGTTCCATAACATGCACTCCATGACCCAATTTGGAGAAAATTGAACCTTGTATAAAGAATATATATTTTTTATTATTTCAATCGATTGACTATTGTAATTTTGCTTTATACATGAAGATTCAATTGTTCAATTTAATCAAAAAGTTTTACTATCAATTATATGTTACTTTTCTTTTAGGCCGCCTCAGCATGCCATCTTTTAATAATATATTTGTGTTTGGACCCATATTTTTTTTTAAAAAATCTAATTATGATGTTCTCCTCTCACCAAATTTGGTCAAAACTTCCACTCATAAACTTTAATTTCATTTAGTTAAACCACCCAACTCATAACCAAATTAGGTGACTTGAAGAAAGTTGAATATATAAAATTTCATATTTTTATATATGCAACCTAAAATTTCTAATTTTGAAAAGTCAAACTTATTTTCTTTATGTTAATTCCTTCCTTTAAATTAGAACATGTTATTTTACTTTCTTTTATGTTAATTCCTTCCTTTAAATTAGAACATGTAATTTTTCTTCTAAAGTTGTTCGAATAAATACTTAACTAATTAAAATAAAATTACCTATAAAGTAGGTAGATTTAAAATTCGAATTTAAATATAATTTTTTTTAAATTTTTTTATGAAATTGTCACATATTTCAATATATTATAAAAAAGGAGATTAAAATATCTTGAATTCAAATCTTATTATTATTCATAATTAGATAAAATTTCGTTGACGTACCTTTCCGGCAGCCGGAGCCGGCTAAGAAGCCATCTCCGATGAACCCTTCAAAGCACTGACACCGATATCCCTGTTTTCCATTAATGGGGGAAGAGATTTTAGTACAATTCGCATTAGAAGAACACCGGCAATGTCCATGTACCCACCACCCCAATTGAACCACCTGAACATCCAACGAAACAGCCGAGCTATTCCCCGTCGACTCCACAGAAATTGCAGAAAACAGAGAGCCACACCCTGTTTTCGACAAATTCTTCAAATTGATGAAATTGTTCACACTATTCGGCTCAGAATAACAGCTCATGTTTTCTTTACCACAATCAAGAATGTCAAAATGGGTTTGTATCATCGTAGATGGAATCAAACAGCTAGACTGTGAAGAACTGCAATTCTGGAAAAGTATACCGTTTTTTGAAGTGGGTGCGTAATTTGGGCTAAAAAGATTGTGAATTGCTGAAAATGGTCGGCTGCATTTTGCTAAAAGATTGATTAAAATGGTATCTGGAGTTACTGATTGAACTGGGAAATCTTTCATGAAAATTTCTTCATTTGAGGTACAGTTAAGCTGAATTGGGCAGCCATGGGAGAAACCAAAAGGAAATGGAAGTAATCTGTTTCCACATGAATGGGTACAGTTTGATCCAACAACTGTTTTTGATGAAAAATTGAGAATAAACAAACAGAGAATTGTTGTAAAATGGAGAGGAAAATTCATGTTTTTGAGGACATGTGAAACAGGGGAAGAGGAGAACGAAGAAGAAAGAAAATTGGTAAATTGATAAAGTGAATGAAAGGGGATTGGGGAAGAAATAAAATAGTGAGAAGGTGGAGTAATAACTAATCTTTAGATTCCATTTAATCAGAACTCTCGAATTTAAATTTATGTATATTTAATTATTTTTATTAATGATCATTTACCTCTTTTAACAAGTATACTAGATATTAAATGGGATTATTAAAGTATTACTAATTTAAATAGTTGTGGAATACTGAAATAGCATAAAATGATTATTTTTAAAGTAGAGTTCAAATAAAATAAAATGGAAGGAGTAATGAGAATGTGCTTAATGATTATTATTTACTCCTCTGTTTTATTTGATTTGTCTTTTTTTTTAGTTAATATTTTTTAGTTTTAATTTTTTACAATATTTATAAAGACTATAAAATTAAAAAATGTTTTTGATATATGTATCTTTAATTTAAAATGATAAATTTTAAATTTTTTTTTACTTTTAGTATTTATGTCTTAATTTTTGTGACTTACTTTCTTTTTTAGTCTATTAAAATTTTTTATACTAAGTAACTATGAAATGTCTATTTTTTCCTTAAATTATTTACAGTCACACAAATTTTTATCATTTATTTTGTATTAGATTATAAAAATCTTTTTTTCTTTTTTAAATTCTGTATCGAATTAAACTATCTCATATAAAATGAAATGAAGAGAGTATCTCTTATCATATTAGAATCAGACAAATTTAAAGGGGAGAAAATATTAAGATGAACTACTTTAATGTTTCATATTTTTTATATATGAAATGCTTCTTGATTACTCTATATTCTTTATTGAAAGATGAAAAAACATGTAGGGTAGCAAAATGATATGTCTAACGAACACTTATTTGGTCATTGACTTGACTTATCTACAAGTTGGAAATCTAAAAGCATCCACAATTTATTAGTCATTATATAAATTTTCCAACTTTTTCTTTTTGTAACGTTAGAAAGTTATGTACCTATCGAGGATTTATAAGCCAGTGACCCAACTTTGCATTAATTAAAATTATTGGTCCTTTACTTTTCACTATTTTGGATACTTTTTTTCCCAGTGGTATAAGAAGGTTAGATCAATTAAAATATGAAACCTATATAATTCATAAAAGAGTATTTACTAATTATTTTAAGCGATAATAGAAGAATAGGTTGAATAGTATTTGAAATTTATTGATCGATGGTGGTTATCAAAATATGTTGGAGCAATCTCCTATATCACAGTCTGAATGTCAATTGATTGAGAAGAGAATATAGCCTAAAATTGCTATATTTTTGGTATTTTTTTTTTTTAAAGCACGCTCTGAATTTTTTTATAATATTCCTTTCCTTATGATTTACTAACTTCTTAGTGAGTTCTGTCTGTGATTCATTTTTTTAGTATGATATTAAAGTTAGATCCATTTTAAATTATGATTTTTCATGTTAAGGTTATTATATATTGTATATGCGTCAAATATATAAGTTTTGGACGTGAAAGGATGGTCATGTGTCCATTTGATTTCTCTTATTAATTAATAATGATCATGCATAATGTTGACTTAGACATGTTTGAAAACACATAATTACCAGCTGTCTATACATAATAAAATTATTACTATATTACTATGGAATATCTCTAGAAAATGATTAGTAATTCTTAATATTTTATCTAATGAATATAGTAAACCTTGAAAATTAACAAGGATGATTTTCAATGGTAGAATTCAGACTTATAGCTCTATAGGTTATACAATGTGAAAAGTTGAAAAAAATGACTCGAAATTACTCTTATGTACACGTAAGGTTAACCCTATATTTAGCTTCTACATAATTAGGAATTAATATAATTAAATGGAGGTCATTAAGTCAAGCTTAAGATCCTCTTTTTATTATGTGTTCAAATAAATTAAAGTTGTTAAAGTGGGTGTAAAATATGGGTCCCTATCTTCCTTTTTAACAAAAAAATGTACAAATTTTTCCTGTAATAATGGTTAAGACTTTGGACTATTAAAAACATATGTAAGGACAAAATTGGAAACTTATTTTTTGTTTTTTCTTTTATCAGTTTGAATATTGACAAATTTGCAATGCCACACACGGCAATCAATCTTATTTGGTCCATCAATGGCCAATATTTGTAATGTATCGAGGAAAAAATTCGTTTACTCTGTTCAAATTTATTAGTCGATAAGCGAATTAAGTATAAAAGATCAAAAATTTTATTCGATAAAACAAGTTATTTTTCACAAGATTATTATCACATCTTTAATAGTCATAACAAATTAGTCCTTAACTCCTAAATTCAATTTCAATTTTCGAAATAAGTTATTACGTGATTTTATTTAATTATCCTAAAACTAATCATGCAATTAATTATACTTATTTTTCCGTACTAAACAAGCCCTTTTAAGTGCTCATAATCGAATGATTTTCTTTTCTATTTTTCTAGTGATGTATCAATTTGCTTCCCTATTATTATTTCATCGACTACCAAAGAGAAACTAGAATACCCGAAAATTCTATAAAAGACAATTATTATATTTTCGATAAACTATCAACTCATACTCTTATCGAGACCAGACTATTAAATTAACCGATACACTTACTATATGGAAGAAAAAAAATCGCACATTAGGCCACACCCTTAATTGGTGCTGAAAACTAACCATTTTTATGCCAGTCCTACTATTAACATTCATAATTAAACATGTACATTACTTATTTCAAGTAGTTAGTTAGTTAGTTACTTTCCATTTTATAGTTAGTGGTGTCATAGTTAGTTATGTAACTAATTAGTTTGTTAGTTTGTTAGATTGTTATGTTGTTAGTTACTCTTTTCTTTCTCTACTAGATTGACAATCTCACATGTATATATACACCTCTTGGGTGATCAATGCAATCAATCAATCATCTTCTACAATACAATCTCAAGAGTATACTTTGATATTCTCCTTATGGAACTTCACAGCCTCATCAATGGCTGCTTAAGTTCAGCTTGAAGGTTTCGATATGGTATCAGAGCGCAGTGAATTGCTCTCTTCTCTTTGGTTTAGTTACGTGTCTTAGCAATCGATAGTAGATCCTGAAGTTACTCTGTTGATTACATTTGTTTTCCAGAGATTTTTCATCTCTGTTCATCTTCGTTTGCATCTCTGTTTCTCTTCTTCTTTTGCTCATCGAACAGCTTAGTTGTGATGGCTGTTGAAGCTGTGGCATCCACATCTGAAGGATCTGTCACATCTGGAAACGATACAAATGGTATTCTGTATGTACATCCCTCGGATAATCCAGGGATGATGCTTGTTCCTGTCCAATTTGATGGAACAGGATATAGGTCTTGGAGAAGAGGTGTAATGAGGGCCTTGTCAGTGAAAAATAAGTTGGGTTTCATTGATGGAAGTTGTGAGAAACCAAACAACAATCCATCTCAATTACGTCAATGGCAAAGATGTGATGATATGGTGACATCTTGGATACTAAACTCTTTAATCAAAGAAATTTCAGATAGTGTGGAATATGTTACCAATTCTGCTGAGTTATGGAAGGAGTTGGAAGATAGGTATGATCAAACCAATGGAGCAAAATTGTACCAAATCCAAAAGGAGATCAATGATCTCACACAAGGAGTTTTGGACATCACTGTCTACTACACAAGAATGAAGAAGTTGTGGGAAGACTTAAACACTTTGAATGTGAAGAACCATTGTAGCTGTGTGTGTGTATGTGGTGCGAAAGATGGTATATACAAGGCTGAGCAAGATAGGCGGTTAATTCATTTTCTTATGGGATTAAATGAAGTGTACACAGTGATAAGAGGAAACATTCTCATGATGAATCCTCTTCCATCCATGGGGCAGGCTTTCTCATTACTAATTCAAGAGGAAAAGCAAAGAGAGCTCAAGCCTGTTGGTAGAACAGATCCTGTTTCCCTGAATGTTAAAGCTGTTGATAACAAAGGCCATGGAGGAAGACCTTTTAGAACAAATTTTCAAGGGAATAACTATGCAAATGGCTATGGAAATCATAGTGATGCTAACAGTAACTCAGGAGGGAGTCCTTATCCAAACAACAGGAATGTCATAGTATGTGACTACTGTAAGAGGACTGGGCACATCAAAGATAAATGCTACAAGCTGCATGGGTATCCCCAAAGCAACAATAATCAAAATAATAGATCAGGAAATTACAGTGGTGGTCAGAGTTCTAGACAGCAAGGATCAAATTACAAAGGAAGAAGAGTGGTAGCAAATGTTCATGGTACTACAGGTGATGTGGTGTCTGGTAATGGAGAGGAACAATCACAATCTCAAGGTGACAACTCAAGGAATGTTAACTTCACAAGAGAACAATATGGACAGATCATGAATTTGTTGCAACATTTCCAAAATGGGAATATGGGAGAAGAGACTGGGGCTAACAATACTTCTAGTGTGGCTGCTGGATCAATGAACTTTGCAGGTACTGTGTTTTGTTCTTCCTCTACTGTTGTTGACAATCCATCTTGCAAATGTTTCGAATCAAGTGCTAATTTGTGGATCATTGACTCAGGAGCTTCAAACCATATAACCTTTAGTAGAAACTCCCTCAGAAACATTAAAACCTTACCTTTTCCTATACTTGTTTCTCTTCCAAATGGATACAAAGTCAAAGTAACAGAGATTGGGGAAGTACCAGTTACACCTAGCATCATTTTACATCAAGTTTTATATGTGCCTTCTTTTAAGTATAATCTAGTTTCAGTTCAATCCCTAACTACTACAATGAAGTGCATAGTCTTGTTCACTAATGCATTGTGTCTATTGCAGGCCCCTTTAGTGAAGAGGCCTCAGGTTCTTGGTAATTGTAGAGATGGGCTTTACTTCTTGTGCACAAAGTGTTTGAAGGCTTCTAATAAAGTCAATACATGTCAGATATGCTGTTGTTTTTCCAATAACAAACCTTTGTCTAGTTCCATTAAGAATGATACATGTAATTCTTTTTCTACTAGTCCTTGTTTTCCAGATCAGTTCAAAGTGTTGGTTTCTAATTCTGTTCCTCTTAAGTGTAAACTTTCTCCTAATAATATGAATGTTCTGGATGATCACAACTCTTGTAGTATTGCAGGAGATAATGTAGATTTGTTGTGGCACAATAGACTTGGCCATGTACCTTTTGTTAAGATGAAAAGTATTACTGACTTACCAGCTGTTTTCTCTCCCAAACAACCTTTTTCCTGCAACATTTGTCCAATGTCAAGACAACAAAGGCTACCTTTTAACCATAGTAACAGCCAAACCAAATCCATTTTTGAGCTACTACACATTGATTTATGGGGACCTTATCATGCACCTACATATGACAACTACAGATACTTCATTACATTGGTGGATGATTATAGTAGATCAACTTGGACACAACTTTTAAGTACCAAGAGTAATGCATTACAAGTTTTAAAGAATTTTACAGTCATGGTGGAGAATCAGTTTAATACCACCGTGAAAAGCATTAGAACAGATAATGGACTAGAGTTTGTTAATAATGAAACACACCAATTTCTCCTGTCCAAAGGAATTATCCACCAGAAAACTTGCCCTTACACACCTCAACAAAACAGTATAGTGGAAAGAAAACATAAATACTTGTTGGAAACAGCTAGAGCACTTCTATTTCAATCTAAACTGCCTATAAGATACTGGGGAGAGTGTGTGTTAACAGCTACACATCTTATTAACAGACTTCCATCAAGTTATTTGAAAAATAAGTGTCCATATGAAGTGTTATACAATAAGAAACCAAGCTATAGTCAGCTTAGATCCTTTGGTGTCTTTGTTACCCCACTATTCCAAAGGTACTTAGAGACAAGTTTGAACCAAAAACCACACCACACATTTTCTTAGGATATATTTTTGGAACCAAAGGTTATAAGGTGATGAGTCTGGCTACAAAGAAGATACATGTCTCCAGAGATGTGATTTTCCATGAACATGTTTTTCCTTTTGCTTTGTCAATTGAAAATCCTTCTTTTCCTTCTGTTTTAAAGTCTTTTCCATCCTCTGACTATGCTGATTTAGATTCATATAAAAGCTGTGTAAGTGATTGTGACAATGTGACTGATACAACTCCTCCTCATATTACTCAAAATCCCAGTATATCTTCCAGTGCTCCCATTACCTCTCCAACATCATCCCAACACAATCCTCCCACAATAGTACAGAGAAGATCTCATAGAGAAAACAAAATACCATCACATTTGAAAGATTATGTTATCAATATCCCAAAACTAAAATCAGTCAATTCCAATACACAAAACACAGAGATCAACAATAATCTATCCCTTACTGCATTGTTTACCAAACACCACCATATATCTCCTGAAGTCATTGCATCTACTAGTCAGTCACTTGTTGAGAACATTTGTCATGATAGTGAGCCATCATCATATGAGGAAGCATCACTGAATCCTGCATGGCAAAAGGCCATGATACAAGAGTTTGAAGCACTGTATGATAATGACACTTGGGATCTTGTTACTTTACCACCAAACAAACAAGCAGTTGGATGTAGGTGGGTATACAAAGTAAAACACAAAGCAGATGGGAGCATAGAAAGGTTCAAGGCACGATTGGTTGTGAAGGGGTATACACAACAGGCTGGAATTGACTACACTGAAACTTATTCACCTGTGGTCAAGATGACCACAGTGAGAACTTTGATAGCATGTGCAGTAAAGAAGGGTTGGAGTATGTTTCAACTTGATGTAAATAATGCATTCCTTCATGGAGATCTTCATGAAGAGGTTTACATGAAATTACCTCCAGGACTTGAAGTACCTAATTCAGAGCTAGTTTGTAAGCTGAAAAAGTCTCTTTATGGCCTCAAACAAGCAAGTAGGCAGTGGTATTCTAAGCTAACTGAGGCATTATCATCTAGAGGCTACTCACATTCACAATTTGATCATTCTTTGTTTTACAGAAAGGAAGGTTCTTTGGCTGTATTTGTTGCAGTATATGTAGATGATGTTATTTTAACAGGGACAGACACAACTGAGATTGCACAACTCAAAGTATATTTAGACAACACCTTTAAGATCAAAGATCTTGGAAGACTTCACTATTTTCTGGGCCTGGAGATTCTTGATACAACAGATGGAGTACTGATTTCTCAGAGGAAATTTACTCTAGACTTACTCAAAGAATATGATTGTTTCAACTATACACCTCTATCATCTCCTTTGGATCCCACTGTGAAGTTGAAAGCCAAGGAAGGAGTTCCTTTACCTGATCCCACTTTCTACAGAAAATTGATAGGAAAGTTGAATTTCTTGACTAATACTAGATTGGACATAGCTTTTAGTGTTCAACATTTAAGCCAATTCATGCAGGATCCACGAGCTCCACACTTACAAGCAGCTTATCATCTACTTAGATACCTCAAACAAGATACTACTTTAGGAGTTCAGTTATCCAAGGATCCTGATTGTACAGTCCAAGCATTTTGTGATTCAGATTGGGCATCATGTCCAGATTCAAGGAAGTCAGTCAGTGGGTACTTGGTGTTGCTTGGTAACAGTCCTATTAGCTGGAAATCTAAGAAACAAGAGACAGTTTCACTATCTTCAGCAGAAGCAGAGTATAGGTCACTCAGAAAAGTTGTAGGAGAATTGACTTGGCTTCACAGATTGATCACTGAGCTAACTGTCTCCATTTCCTCTCCTATTAGTGTCTACTGTGACAGTCAATCTGCAATCCATATTGCTCGCAATCCTGTGTTTCATGAGAGAACTAAACACATTGAAGTGGATTGTCATTTCGTACGTAATAAGCTTCAGGAGGGGTTGATTTCTTTGCATCATGTGTCTACTTCTAATCAACTTGCTGACATTCTTACTAAGGCCCTCACTGGCATCAAGCATTCAGCCATTTTGCGCAAGTTGGCTGCGAAATCATCACCTCCAACTTGAGGAGGGGTATTAACATTCATAATTAAACATGTACATTACTTATTTCAAGTAGTTAGTTAGTTAGTTACTTTCCATTTTATAGTTAGTGGTGTCATAGTTAGTTATGTAACTAATTAGTTTGTTAGTTTGTTAGATTGTTATGTTGTTAGTTACTCTTTTCTTTCTCTACTAGATTGACAATCTCACATGTATATATACACCTCTTGGGTGATCAATGCAATCAATCAATCATCTTCTACAATACAATCTCAAGAGTATACTTTGATATTCTCCATATGGAACTTCACAGCCTCATCAATGGCTGCTTAAGTTCAGCTTGAAGGTTTCGATACCTACAAATATTTAGTAGGTACTTAGAGAAATATTCCAATCTCACTAATCATGAAATAAAATGTACTTATATAGAAAATTTTAAGAACGCCTACTTACTCTAATTTTTCTTAACAACAAATCAGAAAAAAAAAATCTTACAATATTATATTTATTGAAATTTTATCATGGAATATGAGAAGAATAGAGCGTACACATATTTTATTCTATCTCGTGAAAATAAAAAAGCATCCGTGACATTATTGCACGAAAAAAGATGAGAGGATATAATTCAAGGAATACTAATAGGTTACATTGTACCTCCATGGGGTTTAATTGTGGTTAATATGTTAAATCATGAGTGACTATGTCTTAATCATTAGGGTTAATTAGAAATATTGGATTAATTAACAAGTTTAATGATGGACAGTCATGTTTCATTCTACTTAAGAGTTCTATAAAAACTTATTGCTTGTAACTAATACAACATTAAGATTATGGAAAAATTATGATGTTGACTAGATAAAACAGAGAAATAACAATGTTGCTACACATGTTATATGATGTCTTTTCAAGTCTATAAATTAATAATTACTTCCATAATTACAAAATAGTGTAATTTATATTTACCTAATCTTAACTAACCCTTTCATTTTCATAACAAATTATACGTGGAGGCACGTCTCGAAAGCCATGAACGAATTAAAAATAAAAATATAATATCCTACACAAAATAATTAAAGGGACAAATATTATCTCACCAAATAACAAATGTAATATTCTCATTGATTTCTTTTGTAAAATATATTTAATTTCATTGGGATTTGCTTTATATATGTTGGACTTTTCTGTAGAAGTAATCATGAAAACAATTATTTTGGTTGAATACTTTTTAAATGGATTTCTAATCTTTATTTTAATAATAGTAAGTAATGGATGTGTCAACACTCAAGTTTTTATATCAAATCAGGAAAATGTACAAGTACCCCCTTAACCTATGTTCGAAATTTCAAAGACACACTTATACTATACTAAGGTCCTATTATCCCCCTAAACTTACTTTATACGTAATTTTATACCCCTTTTCGACCTACGTGACACTAGCTTGAAAGAAAAAGTCAACCAGCACTGGACCCAGAAAATAGTGCCACGTAGGCCGAAAGGGGATAGAAATTATTAATAAAATAAGTTCAGGAGGGTAATAGGACCTTAGAATAGTATAAGTGTGTCTCTGAGATTTCGGGCATAGATTGAGGGAGTAATTGTGCATTATCCCTATCAAATCATCTAGAAAAGACTACTTACTATCTTACAGAGTCTCAATTAATATTGCATACATCTTATAAAGTCTTATAAAATTTTATTGTCTTCAAACAGTATTAATATATCATTTAGAGTAAAGTAATTGTATTCGTCTAAATGATTCGTCACATACACTAGCTTGCCACTTTTGGGCTTAATGCATCAGTTCTTGTTTATGTTTTGTTTTCATTTTTACATTTTTCTTCACATAAATAACTTTTATTTTCCTTAAGCTCATTTTATTTGTAGATTTAATTCTTTTAGTAAAGTTCATTAAATTGTTAAATTTGAAAAGTAAATTGATTTGTTTAAAAAAATTATTTTTTGAAGAGGGACCAAAAAGGAGTTGTTGGCAAACTAGATTCATTGACACGAATTATGGACGGAGAAACTAATAGGGCCACAATATGCTGAAAGCCCAAGTCCACTAGTAGTTTTTGTTCGTTAAATTTAAATAAATCTCACTAGTTTATAATATTATGAATTCAATCTAATTTTAATGTATTCACATACGTTTAA
The DNA here is from genome assembly GCF_001406875.1 of Solanum pennellii. Taxonomy (NCBI): domain Eukaryota; kingdom Viridiplantae; phylum Streptophyta; class Magnoliopsida; order Solanales; family Solanaceae; genus Solanum; species Solanum pennellii. Next base: position 74,616,106 of record NC_028640.1, on the reverse strand, counting down.
ATACATACTTAACAATTTTCTTCATATCAATATGATAAAAATAAATTAATTAAAATGATGATCAAATTAAATTTACATAGTTTAAATTTCAATAAGCAAAAATCAAAGAATAATTTGGAATAATGTAGAAAGTGATATTTTTTGCCCACAATAATTGGAACCAATTAAAAATATACTAGAACATATTTAAACAGAACTTGTCGTAATACTGTACTCCAATTAACGTGACAATTTGTTATTAGGACTCTATTAATTTAAAGTTTTGTCCTTATTATTGAAATTTAAAACCCTAAAATCCGGAATGCAATTTGAGTATTTGTTGAACATGAGAGTAAAAGAGGTTTCGTCCACATTTGGTGCAATGAATTGATTATTGAATTATTATAATATCAACAACTTAAAATACTCAATTTAATGTGTTATGACGTAATTTTATCATCTTTAGAAAAATCACCTTTTAAATTATAAATATAAAACAATTGGAGAAAAATATTTAGAAAGAGTTTCACTTAATTTTTTAAAAAGAAATTAGAAAAACTTAATTTAATAAGAATCTGATTAAGTCTTTAAAAATTTAGAGAAACTGGCTAAGAGGTTCTAATTTACAATTCAAGAAGGTTTTTAAAATATTTGAAGTGCCTGTTAACACGCGATTATCCTACAACTTAGATTAAATATTTTGGACTATTTTTTAGGAAAATCACTTAACCTAAAAATATAATAATTTTTCAATATGTGATTATTTTTTTTTTGAGAAAAGGGACCCAAATTAAGCATTTGAATAAAAATACAAGTGAATAGAACTTTAGCAAAACTGGATTAATTAGAATTGATTTGACTCATTTTTTAAATAATAATTTAAATCAAATGGTTAATTTAAACATGAAAATCATTTTAAATTAATTGTAAAACTAAAAAATTTAACCAAATATATTTAATGAAAAGCATGAGTGTGATAAAAAAAATTGAATTATATGAAAATAAAACTATCATAAAGTATATAGAATCTTTTGGGGATTTTCATTAGGCTATTTAAAGTATATAAAAAAAAACAATAAGTACTCACAATTAAATAATTTATTTAAGAATAAGGGAGAGAAGATAAAGAATTGGGCGTCTCTTGGGCCTGCTGCAACTGATTTGGGCCTGCTTCAGCCTTATTTCTGCCCATTCTAAATCCTACATTTACACCTAATGTATACTATTGTATACGGGATGTATTTTGACCCATTTTCTTATATATCGGACTGTATATCGAGTGTAAAACAATCCCCTTGAATATCTCTAATCTATATTTTCGTTTATGAACTTGTATATCAGTATTTTTCCATATATATACCAGTGTATACTATACAACAGGTACGAAACCCCTTTTTGAGGCTTTTTGAGACCTGCAACCAGTCCCTTAAACCATGTACCTGCTCTTAATTCGAAAGTCACTTAAGACTGACTCGATGGAGAGAGATTGAGCCTCTATGGCTCATATCGACGATGCAAGAGAGAGAAAATCTCCCACGAAGTGGGGAAAAGTTCATACAACAAAAGAAAGAAGGCAAATTAGCATATGAATCAGATTGAAACGAAAGTTATTTAAGAAATTCGAAATTAAGATGCAACCAAACCCAACCATTAGACCAAAAGTAACAAATGAATTTTTAGAAGGACAAAAATGAACTAACTTAACAATGACAAGAATTGACAAATCAACTTTGATACTAAGCAATAACAAAGACATGTATGAAATGCTATTGGAAACATATCATATAACACATTTTTACCTACAACCTAACATGCTAAAATTGACCAAAGCTAATGGACTATTTAGTCACATGTTAGGCAACAATAAATAATCACATTGGAACACAAGCTTAATACTTAAGATTAAAAACAATGATGTTAAATGAGAACTATTACATAATTCACATAACTTTAATGATCAAAAGACAATCTCAGTTCGACAAGAAAGAAAATAGGAATATTTTAGAAGACTACCACGGAAGGAAACTAAGTAATACTTGTTGAGTTTTATTTGCCCTAAATTTCTTACCATAAATAGGTTTTCCTTTTAGGAAAAGGTTTTGGATTGACTAATCCTTTTTCTGGTAGGAAAAGGTTTAGGACTGTATAAGTAGAGGAATGTTCCTTCTAACTTAATCAGCATTCACAATCTAGTCTTAAGGGCTTTGAGAATTTTGGTTAGAGGGAGAATTTGCGGGTTACAAACTTGATACATTATCACTTGTGTGAACCTCCCATGTATTCCGAATGAATTGATTGAGGTTGTTCCTCTCTGTATTTTGTACTCTCATATTTATAGTGGATTGCTCATCTCCTTTGTGGACGTCGGTCGATTGACCGAACCACGTTAAATTTTTGTGTCTTTTAGTATATTTCTCGTTGTCTTTTTACTCGTGATCTTTTGAGGTTTGCTTTGCTAACTTCCGCATTTACACCTGCTTATTTTCGATCTTAACAATACTTTGATGAAAATGCAACACGAATTGCAGAAAATCAACAACAAATAGAAAGTACAACACACTTGATACTCAAATCACATAAAGAGGTGTAAGAAACCACTAATCAATGCTTGAAATCTTGAAGAGAATTACTACTCAAATAGTGACAAAAATGGGAGAATGGAATAACTTACCTTTAAACAAGAACTGTCTAAATAATTAATATGTACACATTTTCATGTCATAATACTCTGTAATTTTTTATTTAAAAATATTTACATTATTATTCAAAATAGTGTAGTACATAGTTTGATATTCACGTGTAATGCATGTTCGTCAAAATTAGTATAGGCAAAAAAGAGGAGTTATACACTATGTGTGAGTGTAGGACATAGTTTTTCATATAATATTCATATAAGGATTTGACTATTTTTAATTTGCGTCATGAATAAGCAATTTCATAATAAAATTAATAATTAACACTTTTAACGGACTACACCTTTTTTACGTGATGTTTGGTATTTCGCGTTGGGGCTCACTTAATTACATGAGTTTTCAGAATGCTCCATAGTCAAAGATTGAAAATTAATAATATTCATTAAATAATGAATACTCCATAGGATTTGAACACTCAACTTTAAACAAGAAGACTATCTAGATAATTAATATGTACTCATTTTTATGGTCTTAAATATATTGTTGCAACAATTTCTACTTGATTAGAAGTCAAATTCTTTTATTTAATAATATTTTTAAAAATAGTGTAGTACATAGTTTGATTTTTCACGTGCACTGTACGTGCGTCAAAACTAGTATAGAAAAAAAGAAGAGTTACACACTATGTGTGATTGTGGACATAGTTTTTCATATGATATTCATATAAGGATTTGACTGAATTTAATTCGAGTCATGAATATACAATTTTATAATAAAACTAATAATTGAACTTTTAATGAATTACGCGTTTTTCATGTGATGTTGGTATTTTGCGCTGGGTCTTAATTAATTACGATGAGTTTACAGAATGCTCCATAGTCAAAGATTGAAAACCTATAATGTTCATTAAATGATGAATACTCCATAGGATTTGAATAACTCTACTTTAAACAAGAAAACTGTCTAGATAATTAATATATACTCATTTGTATGACCATAAATATATTGTTGCAACAACTTCTACTTGTTAGAAGCCTAATTTTTTTATTTAATAATATTTTATTATTTTAAAAAAAGTAGTGTAGTACATAGTTTGACTTTCACGTGCACTGTACGTACCGTCAAAACTAGTATAAGATTAAAAAAAAAGGAGTTACACACTATGTGTGAGTGTGGGCATAGTTTTTCATATGACATCCGTATAAGGATTTGACCGACTTTAATTTGAGTCATGAATAAGCAATTTTATAATAAAACTAATGATTGACACTTTTAATGGATTACGCATTTTCATATGATGTTGGTATTTCACGATGGAGCTCAATAAATTACGATGAGTTTATAGAATCCTCCATAAAAGATTGAAAACTGATAATGTTCATTAAATGATGAATACTCCTCCATAGGATTTGAACAACTCAACTTTAAACAAAAAAAACTATCGAGATAATTAATACGTACTCATTTTTATGGCCATAAATATATTGTTGCAACAACTTCTACTTGATTAGAAATCTAATTTTTTTATCTATTAATATTTTCATTATTTTTTAAAATAGTGTAGTACATAGTTTAATGTTCACGTGCAATGCGTGTGCGTCAAAACTAGTATAGTAAAAAAAAAAAAGGAGTTACACACTATCTGTGAGTGTTGACATAGTTTATCATATGATATTCATATAAGGATTTTGCTAACTTTAATTCGCGTCATGAATAAACAATTTTACAATAAAACGAATAACTGACACTTTCAATGGACTAAACATTTTCATGTGATGTTGGTATTTTACGTTAGGGCTCAATTAATTACGATGAGTTTTCAGAATGCTTAATTGTCAAAGATTGAAAACTGATAATGTTTATTAAATGATGAATATTACACAGGATTTGAACAACTCAACTTTAAATAAAAAGACTATCGAGATATTTAATATATACTCATTTTTATGGCCATAAATATATTGTTGCAACAACTTCTACTTGATAGAAATCTATTTTTTTATCTAATAATATTTTCATTATTTTAAAAAATAGTGTAGTACATCGTTTGATTTTCACGTGCCATGCACGTGCGTCAAAACTTGTATAGTAAAAAAAAAAGGGAGTTACACACTATGTGTGAGTGTTGGCATTGTTTTTCATACGATATTCATATAAAGATTTTACTAACTTTAATTCGCGTCAAGAATAAGTGATTTTATAATAAAACAAATAATTGACACTTTAGCGGACTACACATTTTCATGTGATGTTGGTATTTCACGTTGGGGCTCAATTAATTACGATGAGTTCCCAGAATGCTCAATAATCAAAGATTGAAAACTGATAATGTTCATTAAATGATGAATACTACATAGAATTTGAAATATTCAACTTTAAACAAAAAGTCTATCGAGATATTTAATATGTACTCATTTTTATGGCCATAAATATATTGTTGCAACAACTTTTACTTGATTAGAAGTCTAATTTTTTTTATTTAATAATATTTCATTATTTTTAAAAATAGTGTAGTACATAGTTTGATATTTGCGTGCACTGTACGTGCGTCAAAACTAGTATATGAAAAAAAAAGAGGAGTTACACACTATGTGTGAGGGTGGACATAGTTTTTTATATGATATTCGTATAAGGATTTGACTGAATTTAATTCGCGTCATGAATAAGCAATTTTATAATAAATCTAATAATTAACATTTTTAACGAACTACGCGCTTTTCATGTGATGTTGGTATTTCGCATTGGGGCTCAATTAATTACGATGAGTTTCCAGAATGCTCCATAGTCAAAGATTGAAAACTGATAATGTTCATTAATTGATGAATTCTCCATAGGATTTGAACAACTCAACTTTAAACAAGGAAACTATCTAGATAATTAATATGTACTCATTTTTATGGGCATTAATATATTGTTGCATCAACTTCTACTTGATTAGAAGTCTAATTTTTTTATTTAATAACATTTTCATTATTTTTAAAAATATTATAGTACATAGTTTAATTTTTCACGTGCAATGCACGTCAAAACTAGTATAGGAAAAAAAGAGGAGTTATACACTATGTGTGAGTGTGGACATAGTTTTTCATATGATATTCGTATAACGATTTGACTAACATTTTCATGTGATGTTGGTATTTTACGTTAGGGCTCAATTAATTACGATGAGTTTCCAGAATGCTTAATAGTCAAAGATTGAAAACTGATAATGTTCATTAAATGATGAATACTCCATAGAATTTGAATAACTCAACTTTAAACAAGAAGACTATCTAGATAATTAATATGTACTCATTTTTATGGCCATAAATATATTATTGCAACAACTTCTACTTGATTAGAAGTCTAATTTTTTTATTTAATAATATTTTCATTATTTTTAAAAATAGTGTAGTACATAGTTTATAGTGTAGTACATAGTTTTGATTTTCACGTGCAATACACATGCGTCAAAACTAGTATAGAAAGAAAAAAGAGTTACACATTACGTGCGAGTATGGAACATAATTTTTCATATGATATTCGTATAAGGATTCAACTAACTTTCATCCACGTCATAAATACACATTTTTATAATAAAACTAATAATTAACACTTTTAAAGGATTATGCTTTTTTAATGTGATGTTGGTATTTCGAGTTGGGGCTTAATTAATACAATGAGTGTCCAAAATGCTTCATAGTTAAAGATTGAAGAATGACACTGATCAATAAATATTGAATGCATATTTATCACTCTATCATCGTCTTTCGTGGTATATTGAAAAATGCAATTTATTTCACACACAATTGTATTGTCCGTTTATGTGACAATTTATGTCACATGTTTTTGCTTTCCGATTAGAAGTATGTATAAATCAGTTATGATTTTTTCAAAAAAAATTGACTTTTTTGATTAGTTGTGAACTTTTTGAAGGGTTGTAACTTGTGATTTTTCTAAAGGGTTGTAACTTTTTTTTTTTGATAACACACAATAAATATTTTTTTCATACACTATCTTTTGTTGGCTATAAAAATAGGTGTTTCCTCCAATCTTTTAACTACAATTTTTTAAATTCTTTCATCGTTATACTTCTTCTTCTTAAAACACCAATTTGGTGTCTCTTTTATATTATATTTATTTATATATTTATATTATATTAGATCATATGATATTAAAAGAAGACATCATTTCAGATTGAATGACTATGATTTTTTCAAAAAGTTGCGTCTTTTTGGATAATTGTGACCTTCTAAATTATTGTGACTTTCTTCTTTAACTTTAAATGGAGGGTTTTCTCACATTTCAAAACTATTTTTTTTTAAAATATATTTTCTGTTTTCCTCTTAAGTTCAATGAAATTTGATAACTCCCTAACATGAATGTAAAATCAATAAAATACTCCATCTAAAAATATCTAATTTAGTATATCTTATATATTTTATATAATTGATTATTTATGTTTTTTATATTAAAAGTAAAAATTCCAACAATACGATAATAAATAAGTAATGCACTATGGGGCAGAGAGGAGAACCTAAATTTAAGAAGTGTAACTAAGCGATTTTAAGAGTGACTAACTTTCAGTAGTAATCATAAGAAAGTTTACATCCACTTCTCATAGGAACTTATATTTTATTTTATAATTGCTTACTTAACTTTTTTATTTAATAATATTGACATTACTTTTAAAAATAGTATAGTACATAGTTTAATATTCACGTGCAATGCACGTGCGTCAAAACTAGTATAGAAAAAAAAAGAAGAATTACACACTATGGGTAAGTGTGGAGCATATTTTTTTGTATGATATTCATATAAGAATTTGAATAACTTTAATTCGTGTCATGAATAAGCAATTTTATAATTAACACTTATAATGAATTACACGTTTTTCATGTGATGTTGATATTTTGCACTGGGCTCAATTAATTACGATAAGTTTCCAGAATGCTCCATAGTCAAAGATTGAAAACCGATATTGTTCATTAAATGATGAATACTCCATAGGATTTGCCGAACTTTAATTCGCGCTAGTAATCAACAAATTTATAATCAAAATTAATTATTAACACTTTTAATGGAATATGTATTTTTTATGTGATGTTGGTATTTTGCGTTGGGGCTCAATTAATTACCGTGAGTGTACAAAATGCTTAGTAGTCAAAAGATTGAAAACTGAAACTATTCATTAAATATTTAATGCATATTTATCACTCTATTACATTCTTTCGTGATATATTTTAAAAAAAAATTATTTCACACACAATTATATTGTCCATCTTCGTGACAATTTACGTCACATTTTTTAATTTCCGATAAGAAGTTGCATAATCGAGAAAAATAATATTGAGTTATTGGGTTAATTGTTTTGTAAATTATTTTATTGGGCTATCAGTTCAATTTTCTATTATATTATTTTGGTTAACGGTTGAACTAATTACATAACAACATTGTATTAAACATTAGAGAAAAGAATTAAAAAAGTACCCCTCAACTTTCGTTTATTATGTAGTTAACTTTATGATTTGTTATACTATCATCCATATCCTCATCGCCTTAATTAGAGCCGTCGAAATGGGCTTAGCCCATGGGGCCGGCCAAATCCAATCTATTATTGGCGTAGGTTGGGATATAATTTTTCAAACACATTTAAAACTAGAGGTTATAAGCTTGGCCCATATAAGTCATTGGTCGTTGAGGCTTGATCGGGGCCGGGCTTGGTCAATTTATGGGTCAAAATTATTTATTTAAGGATAACTAACATAAATCTCAGTGGTGTATGAGCAAAATACGAATCTTATTAGGTTTTGGTGTGTCCAAATACATGTATCTCGAGATATATAGACTCAAAATTATGTGTAATTTTGTTCTAGATACACTTTATCCAAGAAGATTTACATGTATATAGGACACAGAGTACAAATCCCATGCTCTCATCTCACAAGCCACTATCCTAACTCACTCGCACATCTGGAAAGCATCACAACAAATACATGTTTTTCACATATCTAATATCCTAGATTCATGTTAATCACATTAGGTGTTTTTATAGAGTTGTGATTTTTTTGATGAGCTATGACATTTTTCAAAAAGAATTGTGATTTTTCTGAAGGATTGTGACTTATTTGAAAAGACACATAATAGGAATATTTTTATATTATTCTTTGTTGTCTTTAAATAGAGGGCACACTTTTAAGCTGTAATTTTGTTATTCTTCCTCTTAAAACAAAGAATATTGTGAGAGTTGTTTAATTATGCCATTACAATATTTTTAAGTTATTAAATTTCAAGTTAATTGCTTGTTCTGTATCAATGAATTAATTAAAACAAATATATAATTTGGATTAAAATTATCAAATTTAACTGAATACGTAAGACCGTAACCTACACTAGCTTGCCACTTTTGGATTCAATGCATCAGTTTTAGTTGTCCACTAAAACAAGTAAAAATCATCAAAAAAGAATTTCATTTTTCTTCACACAAAGTTACGTTAATTTTCATACGAATTTAGAACCGTCTTGCATGAAATCTTGATCAATAAATTTATTTTTCGTATAAATTTATTTTATCAAAATTCTGAATCCGTCACCATGTTTTGATATTAAAACATCAAAATCAAGGCAGTAATTGGCTAATTGAAGTGAGGATATTATTAATTGTTTTTTTTTCTTCTGGTATCTTAATTCATCCCACATTTCAAATTTTCAAGCTTAGACATTATAACATTAAAGTACTATATATCAAGTGACATCAATTGTCAATATATATAACAGTGTTTCTGTAATACGTAGTTCCTAATCTATTTGCCTCCAGAACATTTAATTTAAACAATTCATAAGAGGAATTAGCCAGATTAATTAAAAAACTAATAAATGATAGAACTACTTTTTCTCTTCTATATCCTTCATAAAACAAAAATAAAAAAAATAAAATCATGCATTAAATCAATCCCAAAAATAAAATTTGCATAACAATCTAGGTCTGCACTAGAATCTTTTGCACAACTTGTATGCCAATTGAATATAATAAACCTAATTGTATACATTTAAATAAGACAAAATAATAAATAGATAAGATACTCTAAATACTAAATTAACTAACATCTAAAAATACTAACTCTGAATACGCACACCTCGAACTTATTTTCATTGTATCAATCGAGCACTCCAACTTACAAAATCACCTATTCCCTTGGCAATTTTGGTCAAACTAGAGTCAAATTGTCTTGCAATTTTGGTTGGTGAGCCAATATTTTCCAAAGGAAAAAGCCTTTCACTATAAGTATAAATGTTCCCACCCCAATTACAAAAATTTTGTACTTCATAATGTCTCCAACTCTTATTCTTGACATTATAAAAAAAACAAAAGAAAGCATATTCTATGTTTATTGCAAATGCAATTTCTTCACCACCATACATGCAAATATTTTGGGCATGAAAGAGCATATCTCTAAGATTCCATCCTAATGGAAATTGAAATATTTGATGTTCCCATTCTTCTTCTCCAAAGATCCATAGATCCATGTTTCTAGTACGATAAACCTCTGAAAAATTCAAAATTCCTAATTTTCCATTCACCTCTATTAGCATATAGTCCTTAATGCGTTTGTTTTTGTCTAAATTATTACCAAATTCAATTGGTATTGTGATACTTGTGAAGATCTCAGATTTAACATCAAACGCAACTATACAAAACTCTGGATAATAATTAAATCGATAGAGGGTCCCACTAATGCAAATTCCAGATCTGTGTGGAATAATATGAAAATCATGTCTGTCATATTTAATCATCTCCCTCCACGATTTATCTATACCTAGAGTGAAAACCCATGCTCTTGATAATCCTTTGTGAACATCACTAGTCAAAACAACTTTATACTTGTTTTCTTCTGGCTCAAAACCTATTGAACATGTAAACTTCCCATCGAAACATTTCAAGTAGGGAAAATATCTTACTTCTCTCGTAGCGGGATTGAAAATTGTAATCCATAGCGTATTCCATACGCAAAACAAACCATTAACGTAATCAAAACAAGCCCAATCATATTTAGTGTGATCATAAAACTTATCAAAATTCTCAATTTTAGAAAACTTCTCTTGTTCAATAGAGTAACAAACGTCGTATGGATATGCAATCAAATTGGTATTACCATGATTGATCTTAGAATAATTGGATAAATGTAGATCCATGAAACTTTGTTCAAACACGAGTGAATTATGAAATTTTGAAACGCACCTGAAACGAATTAAAGACTTAACAAGAAGCCACGAGAAAATTTGAATCATAATACCTTGAGAAATCGACTGTTCTTCTGTATTCATCGACATCTTTGGTGTCAATATTTTAGGTTGAATAAATTTTTTTATAAAGCTGTTTTTATAAGTCTATAAAATGTTTATTTTAGTTGATCAAGACTTCCAGTCGTAGTAAATTTCCTACTAATCTGTAATATATTAAAAGTAGTCTTTCTGCTTTAGATAAAATTGTTTTTTGAAAAAACATTTTTCTCAATTATTATATTATTTTGATAATATTACATATTGATATTAACTATGATATAAATCCTAAAATAATTGGCCAATTTAATATGTGAAGGTTTGGTAACGTAAGGGTATAATTAAGGAGGTTTGATATTTGGTAAAAAGGTTTTGTTTATTAAGGTATTCTAAAATAATAATAAAAAAATAATTACATGATTTATATTCTAATTATATGAGGAGAATCCTAAAAGGTTTTGTTGATTAAAGTATTCTAAAATATTTCAATTACTAGATCTTTCCTTGAAAAATTAATTAAATGAATTCTAATTATATGAGAAGACTCCTAAAAGGTTTTTGTTGATTAAAGTATCCTAAAATATTTTAATTACTAGATCTTTCCTTTTTTAAATAGGAACTTTGAATTTGATAAATAAATTAGACAGAAAGTGATTTATATAACCACGTATAGTAAATACTAAACAGTTTAAGATGGATTGTAGCTAAAATCATTTCTTAATTATGACTCAAATTTAATTTACATTCTTATATTATTTAATTAAGTAAAAAATATTCTTATATTATTCCAAAAATAGAAATCATCCCTCAGTCTATTTCTTTTTAAAGAAACTGATTGAATCAATAAAAAAATATTTATTTTTAATTTGTTCATGTCATAGTCACGACGAGATCAAAGTTGCCTAAGAGGATAAGGATATGGATAAAAATGAATATTCTATTCTCATATTTAAATTTTGTGTGTAGTTAGTTTATATGTTTTGCATCATCAAGTAAATTGACTTGCAACAATACATAAGTAAAATATTTATAGAGTAGGTTCGGATGGTTAGAAAGATTACATAAAAATCATTTTAAAAATATTACGTGCAATTATTTAGAGATTTTCTTTAATTAAAAAACACATATAGTACGTATAATACTATATATACAATGTAATTCACATTTTATACAATATACATAAATACTTAGAATTTAGTGAAATTATGTAGGCGTTTTGTTGTAAAAATTAAATAATAATTACTTTATTTGAAAATTTTGATTGGAATTGTAATTGGCCATATTTTTTTTACAAAGAATATTTAGAACTTGAATATATTTTGTATATTGTGTCTGAATATGATTTAAACCCTCAATTTCTAAGAATTAAAAAAATCGACCAACTTGACTAGCTTAACCATGTGTACATATATTCATTCGACGTGATACATTTTTTTTTTTGATGCCGTAAGTTTCTTAAAACATAGATAGAAGGATAAATCTTGCAACTTTGTCGATAGTGCAAAGATGTTTTTTGTTATTTACATAACACATAAATGTACTTTAGGTATAGGTCATATTTAAGGGATGATTTTAGCGAAAAACTCAATGGACTACATTTTAGTGTCTTGTTTTCTATGTAATTCTTTTATTTAGAAAAGTGATTAAAGCAAAGAATTGTTGAAAAAAAGACTAGTAATTCTAATGACCCTAAATGCATATATTTAAATAAGACATAATATGTCATAGACATTCTAACTTCGTCACAAAGTACAATAAAAATCATTCAGCTCACCTCAACTATAAAAACCAAACACTTCATCATTCAAAATGATCATCTAACTTATTTTCATCATAAAAGTCAAACACTTTATCCAAAATGATCATCTAGACACACTCTGATCTAATTTTGTTGTAATTATGGTTGTTGACGAAATATACAAACTTACAACCATTAGAAACATCGAAATATTTTAAGTAGGGAAGATATCTTAGTTCTCTCGTAGCGGGATTGCAAATTGCAATATTTTTCGTATTCCATATGCAAAACAAACCATTATCATACTCAAAATAAAGATAATGATCCCAACAACCGATTGTGTGATCATAAAACTTATTAAAATTCTCAATTTGATAAAACTTGGTGGCATTACCATTTTCATCATGCTCTATTTTAGTCCTTAAAATGTTTATTTAAAGACTTAGGTCCTAGGAAATTTTGAACTTTGGGCCTTCCATTACATCCAGTAGAGCCACTAACAGGGCCTTAATCTACTAAAGCCCAAGTCCAATAGTATCTTTGTTTTGTCATAAGAGCCCAAATAAGTTAGGCCAGCCCGTTATGTAATTTTTTCATGAATTTTCCTTTGATGCAAATACACATCTTTTATAAAAAATACGTATAATTAATATAACATATTGCTATTTTGTCATTTTCACTAAAAATTTTAAATTAATGTTATTTTGATTAATTATGTTCTTAAAGTTGTCTTAATTGCTAATTTTCCAATATAAATAGAACCATAGAGGATGCTCTTAATAGGGAAAATTATGCCAAATGACAAACATATAGAGTATATTATGCAATATAGATATTTGGCCATAGTTTCATAAGATTTTGCTATTTGGTTCCCTAATTATATAAACTGAAAATTTATATAATTTGATTTCAGATTGAATAAATTTAGAATTTATATAGTTTGTTTTCTGACTGTAAATCTAGAATTTATATATATTTATTCTCGCTATTTGTATACGTTTTATGAAAATATCATAATAAATTACCTTATTTTGTATATTGGCAAGTGAAATATACAAGCGGAGTTTTCAAAAATTTCTAAATGTATATGTATATACTTACCTGTTAGTATATTCGTAAGTGAAACATACAAACGAACAAGTGAAATCTACAAAATGCAGCCTCCATTTGTGTATAGTTATCAGTTTGTATATTCACAAGCTAAATATACAAATCACAACTTTTATAGCAAACAAAACTATAGTTATAAAGTGCAATTATCAAAACTATAACTATATAGACTTATTATGTCTATCATCTTTTCTATTTCTGAAAATTTTTCTCTTCATTCACGCTCTTTTATCTATTTATTTTATAGAAGAAAAAAAATTGTTTATCATGCACATTTTCATGATAGTTCAATTTTTATATTTTCTTGGAAACTTGTGTGGTGTTCGACATTATAACTGAACTTTAATTAATTTCAATTCGTATAGTGTAAGGCCTATTTAGAAAAGGTGCTTGCTATCAAGAATCTTTATTCAGATAAAAATTAAAATCTCTAATTAAAAAGGATAAAATCTTATCCGCTGCATCACATTCTTTGATGAAATAATTCAACTTTATAATTGAAATTCATGCGCGTTATAAATATTGAAAGATAAAGAGACACAGAATGAGTTGAGATCAATCTTGATTCCTTCAATATAATTCAGAATATAAGTGAAAGATATTTTAAAAATTAATCAAAGTTAAAAGAAGAATAAAAGAAAAATGCTAGTGGAGCTAATAGTAATTTATCTTAATCTATATTCCTAATAAAGCTCATAGATTCCTGCACAATTTATATCAAAGATGAAAATTTATTAAGAAAACGTTTCCCATAAACTTGAATATTTTGAATTTCTTGCCTTTTTAACAGATAAATACTATTCTAAAGTAACTTTAAAAAAAAAAAAAATCACCATCTTTTTGTCCACGTGAAAATATGCATTTATTTATAAAAACGACTTTAGTATACTGCCTTTATATATTTGGCTAACTATTGTGCAGAATCACACTTAAGAAAAGAAAGTCTTAAATATATTTGAATCTCGGATATCGTTGTACTTTCTTCGTTCGGTATTATTTATTATAGTTTCTATTTTTAGAGTTGAATTATAAAAATTTGACTAACATTTTAAGATATATTTTTTATCATATAATATGCAAAAAATTGTAACTTATAGTACTTTTCATATAGTTTTAGAATATCTAATTTTTTTGTTTAAAATGTCGAATTAATGTGATCTAATTTACCTTTGAAAATTAGTCAAATTGACTTTCGATAAACGCAACATGACAAACATTTCCGGACGGAGGAAGTAATAATTTTAATTTTGGAAAAAATCTTTTATTCCTACATTATTTAATAGTGTATTTTAAAGGCGTATATATATATGCTCACGTGGGAATTATAAATATTGCATCATTATAAATAGTAGTGGAGTTAACGACCAGACGTGTTGCAACCTAGGAATCACCAGGCACCTTTACTCCGTAACCTTAGCCTTAGATGTCCGTTCATAGATTCTTGAAACTCTGACAGATAGAATCTCCATGCATGTGTTCTTTCTCTCCTCCCCTCAGCCATACATCCCTTTTTTTGCGTTTGGCCCTTTTTGTTAGGTATTGAACCCCACCCCAGCGGACCGGTGCTGAGTGGTATCCTCCCCTCCCTAATACCTAAACAAAATTCCGTTTATGGAGCCTAAAGCTTAAACCATGGCAGTGAGTAAGATTCGATTCTTTTTCCTTTATCCTTTTTGTTTTGTCATTTTCTTTTTCCTATAGTCCCAATTATTATAAGAATTCCAAAACATCATATAATACATATCATTACATTCGAGTCTCAATTTTTTTTCAATTTCCAAACAACTATTGTTAATATATCCACGTGGACACATATATACATATAAAATACATTATTTACATATGGATAATAAATCTTACTCAAATTTAAAATTGTTACAGCAATTTCAATCAAAATTTAAATATATTTCAAATAACTTTCCCTAAACTTTTTATAATTATTTTCTATTTGTTTTCACTTGCCAATAGTAGTACTAGCGAACAATTTTTGATTAAACGTAAGTTGATTTGATGAATGATCATTCAATATTTATTTTACTATAATCAAATTACCAAGATTCATCTAAATATAACACACTAATTTATTACAGAAAACAAATAGGACATTTTCAATTAAACTTAGACGAAATTAAGTGATTTTTTTTTACAACTTTTAGAAATGAAATGCAATAAAAATTAATTAAATGATTGCCTTTATTGGAGCTCACGTCTTCTTTAATTATATATAAGCTGAAGGATTAAAACAAATACTGTTGCAATCCTGTTAAAGATAAATGTTATAGCATCTTTATTAAAGCAAGAATCAAATACAAGATGATTCTTCAATTTTATTTATTTTTATTCCTTTTTTCCCTTTTCTTTAAGGCCAAAAATTTCTTATTTCTTCGACATGAGGAAAAGCCAAATTAGTGTATTCATGTACTACAACAAGAAGCCACAAATTCATTATTTGATACAACAAAAAAGAACAAATTAAAATTTGTTCATAAATCTACACTATAAAAGAAAATACAAATAAAGTACTACCAAATCATATATTTACAACGCAACATTTGAAGCACTGTGCTCGTGAATCTGAATTAATCAGACTAAGGCGCAGCAAAAGCATCATCGACCCATCTAATGATTTGAGAATTAGTACTAATATTACTGCTATCATTTTTGGAAGATGTTTTAAAATTAGGAAAAGCAAGAAAAGATTTGAATTTATTGAGTTGCTTCCTATGACGTATTCTTCTTAGGGCTACATCTTTGTTCATAATTGGCCCTGTTGATTTCAAGTAGATTTGGCTACTTACACATCTTTCTTCATTTTCCTCTTCAATAATTTCTTCTTGAAAATCATCTTCAATATGATCATTAGTACTAAATTTCTTGTTTCTTTGTGAAAAATGTTTTTTTGGGACTATGGAATTACTAGACATTATGAATATGTGTGGATGTGTAAGAAAAGAAAAAGTTGTGGATTTTGATGATGTTTTGTTAAGAGAATTTTATTTCAAAGGGGAGATGTATGTGTGTGCTTTTATAGAGAGAGTGATAGTGACTTTAATAAAAAAAATGTAGATTAGTATATATATTATATTTAACTGTATAAGTCGGTGGTTGGATTTTTTCAATAATATAATATGGTGGTGTTTTCGATACAAATGTTGAGTTATTGGATGGGCCAATATGAATTTTCATGGACTTTTTGTTGTGTAAGTCCAATTCATAATGCATAGAATTTGTTGGGCTTTGGCCTTTTATGTTCTTGGAGATGCATAGAGTTGGTTGGCCTTTGGGCTTGTGAGATTTGAATTCAAACTTGGAGTTAAAGGAATTCAACATTTATATCATTACCTATTCAAATTTTAAAGCTTTCGAACATGTAATATAGTACGAGCTTGTATATTCGACAACATAAATATATGCTATATTAAAGTCTAACTTCAGACAATTTAGGTAGCTCGGATTTTAGTAAATAACCAAATATGATATTCTGCAAAGGGTCAAGTTGGTAATTTTTCTTACATCTCCTTCTTCCGGAGCGCAGGTAACATATACGCCCTCAAAATAAAGAGCCTTGAATACTAGAAGAAAAGCACCTTTACCCTTTACCCCTAGATGTCCAGTCAATTGTTGCGCCTCAACGCATTTTTGGGAGAATCAACTAGCTCTGGGTTCGAGTGACATTTCACCCCTAACCACAACTCATTCGCTAATTTTTCAACATCAGTCAGTTTGGACCTCCACTTAGTTTCACCCAAACTTCATCCTGGTCATGAATAGATCACCCAGGCTCGAATCCATAAGTAGTGACAATCTCTCTGTGAAGACTCGCTTTCCCTACGGCTCAAACCTCAGTCATTTTTGTCGAAAAGTCAACTCTGTCATTTTGCATAAATTTCACGCAAAAATGCGTAAAATTCAGTCATATGTACTCCTTTCTTTTCTATTTATATGTCACCATTTTAGATTTCACGTCTCTTAAGAAATTATTTAAGTTTACCATTGTATCCTAATTTAGCGTATTCTATTGAAGTTAAGTTTTCAATAAATAAACATAAAGTAATTTATTTTGATTAATTACATTGACTAATAAATATGAATTAATCATTTATTTTTCTTCTATTTGATCAAATTTATGCTTTTAAGGCTAATAACTGTGAAACTTCATTTATTTTTATCAAGGGCAACATAAATAACTATGGAATTACTAGCTAGCATATTGCACATAATGTCTGTTATGTCATGCTTAGATATGTATTCATATTCTAAAATGAGAATTTTAATATAACCAAATAAAAAAGATAGATAAAATTTCAACAAAAAATGAGTACGGTGTTGAATGACATTTTTGGAATAATATTCAAAATATCACAAACGTTGAGTCTCTATATATTGAATTGTTTAGGTTTTTTTAGAACAAATTAAAGGTTCTTGTCATTTTTCTCTTGGATACTACTTATTTTAAATAGTAACTAAGAACCTTATTTTCTATAGAGCTAACAAAAACAATTTATTTTTATCAAACCTTAACCGTCAAAATAAAAGGTAACTTTTTATTACTTTACCCAAAATGTACAATTTTTATTCTTTACGCAAGAAAACTGATATTTTTTTTTGGGTATAATTAATTATTCCTTTGAAGACCATGTACTACTAAGAACTTTGCCATATTAGCAATTCATATGTGTTAATAGTTGGGGGTTTGAGTGATAATGTTTAGCATACTATGGAAATTAAAGCATAATAAAATATTAGAAGTGTATAAGAACACCAATCATGGAATCATGATTTTCTATATATGCTCATTTAGTAATGAAATTAAGATTTCATTTGAAGAATAAAAATAAATTAAAAAAAAAACTCCCAAATAAATAAATCAAATTGTAGGGATAGAATTAGCGACATGTAGAGTTTCATAGGCCAACAACGAAATTCCATGTTAATAATCTATGTAAATAGAGACTGAAATTTTGTGGGACTCTACAAGATGCTTTCAATTCGAGTTGAGACTCTACAAATTGTGTTTAATTCAGATTATGATTTTTGGAGGCTACTCAACCCTAAATCCTAATTTATTGGAAATTCCATAAAGAGATCAAGATTTCAAATACACCGCAAATTGAAATTGATGGATTATTCATATAGAGAGATCAAATCTAAATCATCATAGTTCGAGAAATACGCTACTAACGGCCCTTGAATCATGGATAAACCTTAGGAGAGTAGAATCAAGGGATAAACAGAATTGTACCCGCAACCTATCTTGATTAATAAAATCATGTTTCTACATATTTTATTTGTGTGAATTATTTATTTTCCATATGTTTAAACTTGTCGCAAACAATCTCATTTAAATATGAATTAGCGACAAATTATATAAAATAATAATTTTTTCCAGCCCTACTCGTACCTGTCATGCACAGTACTGTATATATTCACCACACATTTCACCTCCCTAATAAATCGAAAATTTTTAAAAAGGTTAAAGTGTATGAAACTCATAGTGGCTTCACATGCATTAGATATCTATAAACAAACATAGGTAAAATGTACCATATATTAGGTTGCAAATAATGTTGAATGATCAAATGTTACTTCCATTATTTACTTTCCAAGATTGTGCAGGATGACAACATAGTCCTTTCATAATAATTTAACTGTTAAAAAAAGGCCCTTCAACATGCTTACTTTCTTCATTTTTTTACCTATAAGTTAGCCCCTACCATTTTTTTCTTATAATAGGCCCTATATTATTTATGGCCTATTTTTTCTATTATAAGATTCATTATATTACTACGTGGCAATATATATAGTTTTATTTTAGAAAGTGGGACCCACTTGTAACTTTATGTGGACCCTACTGTTGCCGAAAGGAACAAAAAAATATATGATACTTTTATACGTGGCAGGTAATTAACGGATAACTGGTATTCGGTGTCGGGATATGTTTTTTGTATACGTGTCAGTTTTCTTGCGGCGGTTAATTTGGCCGTTGAATTTGACGGCAGGGGTATAATAGGAATAATACAAGACTTTTTTTTTTTTAATATAGTGAGATTAATTATAGTGATATTGTTTTTTATCGAATGTTTGATTTGTCGTATATAACGAAAAAGGTGTATTAGAATGTATATAATATTGAACTTGGTCGGTTAGAATATGAGTAGTATCATGTGTTGTTCATACTATGATTTATTATGCGTTAAGATCGATTATATCACACTTAAATTTGTAAACAAACATTGTACTATAGTTTAATATTAGTATTAGTAATATATTTATACATTGAGGAGAACTGGATTTAAATCCTGGCCTCATGGATGGTGCAATTAATTTGCACCAGCAATACAATAATACTTTAATGTTTCTTATGGATATATTATTAATCATATCTCAATTTCTGACAGTTTTTATATATAGAAAAATATGTTTTTTTCAAAGTTAACTGTTGCACTTGTTCCCACTTATAAAGATGGGTTCATACACCAAACATTATTAAAAATAAAGATTTTGGACCTCGATTTTTTAAGCAATTTTAGTAATGCTACCACCATTCCTTAATTAGGACAAACCGAAACCCTTACATAAATTATTGATGGGCTTGTAAGGATCCATGTTTTGGTTGTAATTTGTAAAGCCCGTTTGTTTTCATATTGTGGTAAACGGTTTTTGTTATTTCTGTTTGTTGTGACTTGTGTCTGTCCACTTTTTTTTTTTTTTTTTTAATGGTGAAATAATATGCATAACATGACATTGGGTAGCATTACACAAATTTTGTACAATTCAATTACAAAATTATTATTTGTTACTACTCTTTTTCTTAATTTTAGTTTATTGAGTCATTGCTTCATGCATGAAATATATATATCTAAATAAAAGTTAGAATCTTGCGATGATTTTAAATTAAGTGTGTGTATAACATAAAAATTTAGAATTTGATAAATTAGAAAAGTTGAAATGTTTTTATATTCATAAACTTTAAATTTTAGTTTGCGGATGAGGATAGGTTGTCATTTGTCAAGCCTTCAACTTTTGTGTCTAAGGCATGGATAAACATTAGGACAAATGCTTCAATTTAGAATCATTGAGTTTGAGATTCTTTTAAAAATAATGTTTAATAGAGTTTGAAACCTTGAGAACACGATTTCATTTTTGTTTATATGTATATATATGTATCATAGGATATATTCTTGGATTTTTGTTAAGATAAATGTAAGGTTCGAGTTCTTCCCTATGCATGGGGGAATAATAAGCTATGATTTTCAAAATGAAAGGTATCAAGCAAACTCCTCACATCAACCACTTGCAAATGTTAAATTTATGCAAACTTTTAAACTTTGTATTTTAGCAGCCGACCACTATAAGCCATTAATACATTTGGATCTAATATTTTCTTGTCCTTACATTTCATATATATTTAGTAGGTTTGAAGATTTATATCTATCATTTATATGTATTCCCTTTTGGCATATTAAGGTTGAGGTGCTTCAAACTTTGAACATTAAAAGCATTACTTAAAGAACAAATTTGTCCTTTTCGTATTACTTCCTTTTGTTTTATTTTACGTGACACCATTTCACTTGACATGATGTTTTAAAAAAAAAACTTTTGAAATTTATGATCTAAAACAATCCATAGATATTTATGTGGTTGAAAATCATTTCATTAGAAATAAAAAAAGTATTTTAAAGTAAAATTATTTCCAATTATAATAAGGTAACATTTTTTAAGAGACGAAAGAATAATTTTGTTATATTTTGGTACTATTATTTTGTAAAATTAACACACTTGTCTTCTACCAAGAATCATGCCCCTAAAAGTTGTTAAATGTTTTGGTAGGGGCGTGTGGAGGACCATCTCATCACACTATTATTTTCTTTTTGCTAAGCTAGTTGAACTCGACTATTAGAATTGAAGTTATCGTTCTAAAATTCAGAACTTATGAAATTAAGGAAATATCATGATCCTCCCTATGTTTGAGTTACTGGAACAAAATGTAAAATTTATTCATATTTAATAGATATGTCAATTCTAATATACAATTATATTAAGCGTGAAGCAAAGCTACTGAATTCAGCTAAATCCGTGATTAATACATACATTTTGCAAGATTGGAAAGTTATAAATATGAAAAAATCGATTCGACACATGGCGAGTGTATCAAGAATCAAGGGCAGCACTTATAATCTTTATAATTGTTTGTTTCAATATTTTTTTGTATACTAACATAATAGTATTATATAAAATAAAAAAAAGTATAATTTGTCTCAAAGAGAATAATTATTATAATAAAATTTTATTTTAAAAAATGACTGTGATAGAGAGATCGAAGTATTCTACCCTTCAATATTTGACCTTGTGGTTACTAAAATGTCTCCAACTTAACCATTTAGTTTATTTGTCAGGTATTTAGATAGTACACTGAATTAAGCTTGAGAACGATTTTCATTATGCTATTTGTTTATTTGCTTAATTATGAATCTTAATACCACTCATTTTTTAAATTATTCCTAAGCACTTGATACTTCAAGTCTTGTGTCACATTTTTAGAGGTTGAGTAAAATTAACAAACTAATTATACCATTGTCATGCACCTAGCAATAAGATGTTGAAAATTAGTACATTTAAAATGAACGTACCAAATCATACAAACAAAAGCAAATAATTAGCCTAAGCACTAGGTTCCTAAAGTCTTAATTAATCTAAAATAAACCTTAATCATTGAAGTGGTTTTTATCTAATTGGGTAAGTACAATTATTAACTTTAATTTAAAAGTATTAGAACTCTTAGATTAATTATCAACGAAAATTTTTAAATGGTACTTCAAAATGTGTCATATGTTCATATGAGTGTTTTGAGTTTTAAAAAGAAATGTTTGGATGGTAAATTACAAATACTTTTCACACTAAATAGGCCTAACTCACACCCCGATGTGGGACATTTTGTCATTCTTTAACACCCCACCTCACATCCAGTGCTTAGCATCTGGCGCATGGACAATTTTTAATTTTGGGGGTCCCAACATTGGGTGAGACGAGTCCTGCTTTGATACTATGTGAAATTAGGTCCTAGGCCTAACTCATACCCCAAAAGCTAGCTCATAAGGAGGAGGATTATCCATGCCTTATAAGGAGTCCACCCATCTCATTAACCATCGATATGAGTCTTTTTGTCATTCTTTAACAAGATCAACCATGAATCATGAAGTAATACATTTATCATTTCAGAGAACATATGTAACATTTTTATTCAATTACGTAATTATTTATTTATATAATCATCTTTTAAAATAAAAAAATAATTTTCAACACTTAAAACTTATTAACTATTTTTAATCAGTTAACTTAAACGAGCTAGCGTTATGTCATATGAAGATAAAACTAAATCATTATTTTGAAGAGAAAAATAGTGGCATAGAAATATATATAAAAGCAAGAATCAACTAGAAGTAAATTATGAAAAAAGATTAACAAGTTGACATGAGGGTGCAAAATTCTTTAAGTTCTCTCTCTGTTTATGACTTTATGAATATAATTATGTTCTTATGTTAATTAGTTGTCAAACCCCTAAAATATAACTTTATTGGAATCTTATTAGAGTGCCGTGCATAAACAGTTTTATTTAAAATCCATATACTTTTCTGTTGTCAAAAAGTCAATATATTTTTTTTGTTTTAATTTTTAAAAATAAACACAAGAAAATAACTTATGAACATATATATAAAAACGAGGAAACGAGATCTCTAGTCTTCTCCCAATTTGAATAGAAAAAATATACTCTTTTTAAATCTCTTATATCAAATCATTTCTCCTAATAAAAACTTAAAAGCATCAAATATTATATCAAATCAATATATAAATACGTGTCAAATGTTTGCATGTACTCTTTTTCCCTTTTTATCATAATTAGTAAATGGTGTATAGTTTTTTACTACTTCATAAATCACTTAACTATAATAATAAATAAGTACAATTTAATATAAATTAGGGGTATGTATTTGGTTTTTCAATTTGGTTTTGCACCATGGGGTTTGAATTTTTTGTTTTTAGTTTTGAAAAAGTGAACCAATCAGACCCAAAATAAATTTAGTTTGGTTTGGTTTCTCTCTATTTGGTTCATTTTTTTCGATTTGATTATTAAATTATGTCAATATATAATTAATAACATAACCAAAGTAACAGTATTAAATCTCTTAAATATACTTTTTCATATAAATCATAAGAAAAACTTAAAACACAATATTTATAAGTATACCTATTATAGATGTTCAAGCAAAAACTATAAACGTAATCATATATATTGATAATTCGATTTTTTGTTATTTGGTTTTCTATTTTTTCTAAATTTGAACCAAAAAAAAAACTATATACATCAAGATTTCTTATATCCACCGTACACGTGTCTAGATCTTATAGCAAGATCTCTTATATATATTCCCTACAAAACCTCACAACCATTCCTCCTTCACTCCAACAATTTTCTCCTCATCTCCATTTTTCTCCCTTTGCCTTTTCTCTCTTATTCTCCTTTTGTCCAAAAAAATTCAAAAATTTAAATTCATAACCAAAAAAAGGCCAATAAAATTACTAGTTTAACCTCAAATGTTAGTTGAAACTTGTCCCTATAGTAACAACTAATTTAATTTTGTATACCAATACTTCTCTAAACATCATGGTACACTCCATGCCCAACATGTCGTCAACTGCTGTGATGGACGACGATGATTTTGACGTCCGTCACAGCAGTTTCTCGGCTTATGACCCGAATCGCCTTAGCGAAGACGGGTCCCCTCCCATGTTGTCTCCATGGAACCAAACTTGTTCCCCTTTCACCAAATCCTCTTGGCATAACTTGGATGATAATTTTCCAAAAAATTTGCCACAAAATGGACTCATTGGGTCCCTTGTTCGTGAAGAAGGACATATTTATTCTTTAGCTGCAAAGAATGATGTTCTTTATACTGGTTCCGATAGCAAAAACATACGTGTTTGGAAAGATATGAAGGAATTTTCAGCTTTTAAATCAAATAGCGGTCTTGTTAAAGCTATTATCATCGCTGGAGAGAAGATATTCACCGGTCATCAAGATGGAAAAGTTCGAGTTTGGAAGGTTCAATCGAAAAACCCTAACAACCATAAACGTGCTGGGAGTTTGCCAAAACTCATGGACCTTTTCAAGGCTTCCATTAAACCTAGCAACTACGTAGAGGTAAATAATTACTTTCTTCGCTCTACGTTTCATTTTATATGACACATTTTTTCTAATGTTCTATGTAAGAAATGTACTTTTTTTTTCAATGACCTTTCATAACTTATTGATCTGATTCTTTTTTATGGGTCAATCAAACATTTTAACGTAAAAAGTATAAGGACATGATTTTTTCATGATTGGTAACGAGATTTGAATCGAAATCTGAGTCTATAATGTTATATTTTACGTGACTAAACATAATTATATTATGTCTAAACAGGTAAAACGTAACCGGACCACTCTTTGGATTAAGCATTGTGACGCAATTTCATGTTTAAGCATGGACCATAGTGAAGGCCTACTCTACTCAGCTTCATGGGATAGAACATTTAAAGTATGGAAAGTTGATAAATCCAAATGTTTGGAGTCCGTTAAAGCTCATGACGACGCCGTTAACTCCGTCGTCGCTAGTGTAGACGGAATCGTCTACACCGGTTCAGCTGACGGAACCGTCAAAGTATGGAAAAGAGAATCTAACGGAAAAACCGTAAATCACGTTTTTGTTCAAACGTTACTTAACCAAGAATGCGCCGTTACGGCTCTAGCGGTTAATAAACCCGGTTCAGTGGTTTATTCCGGTTCATCAGATGGGTTTTTAAATTTTTGGGAACGTGAGAAGAAAAAATTAACACATGGTGGGGTCCTTAAAGGGCATAAATTAGCGGTTCTTTGTTTAGCCGCTGCTGGAAATTTGGTTTTTAGCGGTTCAGCTGATAAAAATATTATTGTTTGGAAAAGGGACGGTCCGGTTCATATGTGTTTATCGATATTAACCGGTCATAATGGACCGGTTAAATGCTTAGCGGTCGAAGAAGATAAAGAATCTTCCTCGACCGGAAGTGAAAAAAAATGGGTGGTTTATAGTGGGAGTCTTGATAAATCGGTTAAAGTTTGGAGTGTTTCAGAAATGGCAAATAATTTGCATGAAATGGCCACTATGCAACAAAATGGCCAAGAGGATAATAGTTGGGATTCAATCCCATCCGTTAAATATTCATCCGACGGTTCGAGTGTGTGACACGTGTAATGTTGATGTATGATTTTAATTAGTAGTATAATTTGCATGGTATTTTACACCATGGTTAATTGAGATGACAAGGTAATTAAGGGATTAATAATGGTGTAAGTGATGTAATTAATGTAGTGTGTATATTTTCTTTTGTTTGAGAATAATTTGCTTCTTATAATTTTTTACCACTTTGCTATAAATATTTGCTAACTAAAAAGAGTTTTTCGGATCTATTCTTCACAACACGCTATTGAAACAAAATAAAAATAGTGAATGATCTTCTTCTAGTAATTCAGTATTTGAAATTTATTGATATGATTCATATGAATTATGTTGATTAAGTAGATATAATTAAGGTTGAAACTTTTTTAATAAAAGTCAAGTTTGAACCTATAATTTTTAATTAATGGTGAATGAATCTCAATTTTTCCTTCTTTTACTTTGAATGCATTTGCTTATCTGCTTTCAATTATAGCAATAATATATTCAGCGTAATCTCATTAGTGGAATTTAGAAAGTATAAGATGTACACAAATATAATTTAAAAAAAAGTTGAACTTAAAAATAATAAAAAGAGAATAATAACAATAATAGATAATATAATAATCGAAACAAACAGAATATCCCTTCTTTAAAGAATTAGAATGTTCTTATTGACAAAGGAGTAGTTGGATCATGTCAATAACAAAGATGAAGTGTGGCACTATCCCTTCTTTTTCATGGTTCTATATAGATAAATAAATATATTTGGAAACTGGCAAATCTGATATCACATTTATTAATTATAATTATTTGTTTATTTAATGATACTGCGAAGCATGTTCCATGAAACAACTTCTTTTATTTGACGTCGTTAATTTTGATTACGCATTGAGTAAATTTACTCTCTAAATAATAGTTCACAAATTAAACAAAAAGTGTAATGAATTCATTTTTTAAATAGTCGTTGGTGTGAGAAATCAATCGATAACATCTTTCATGATCATGAAATACTATTTATTGGACCAACTTAATTAACATCGAGTATGACTTGACTTTTTGACCCTTTTAATTTGATAAAAATAATTAAAAAAAAAAAAAGATGTATGATTGAATTTCTGCCCACGTTCTCTCATCACTACCAGCACTAAAAGATTCTCTCAAGGAACAAATCAATAAAGTATTAAGTTAAGACAAATTTTAAGTGAATTTACTAATACACATGCCAAACATGTACGTGCACGTTCTCAAATCATGAAGTCTTTATTTTATATTTAGAAACATATCTGATATAATTATGTTTACGAGAGTTGAATACTGCGGCATCAACCACTAGGTACATAATATTTTAATTATTGTGCAAGACATAATAATTAATAACAAGGTTTAAATTTTTACGCTATATAATTTTTTTACGAAGAGTGTGCATCGAACCACCACGTGGCTGAAGTAGCTCTGCTTCTCTTTCTTCATTGGTACCTTCCACTATTTTCTTCTTTTCTACTGCAGGTGCAGTGTTTTAGGTGGGAGCGGGAATCTTGAATTTGATGACCTTTGTATATTGTAATTAAACGTATTGAAGTTGATGACCTTTGTATATTGTAATTTTTTAACGAAGGGGTTTGAATGCCTAGCTTCGCGACACCTCAAGAAGCCCATCAACCACTTCTATAATGGTGAATATGAAAGTAAAATATCAAAATTTCCTGTTCATAGTCTACTATACCTGAATGAATAAGACTTGTTAAATCAAACAACATTTCAGAACCAGCCTCACTGACAACCTAGTGCATACAAGACTTTTTTCAATAATCTTCTTAATAACTGTTAATTGATATTCATTAGTGCATTTCAAAGTTGATGAACTAATATCAGAGCCAGAGTCATCCCAGTTCTCGATTTACTGATTAATGATGGACCCCATGTTATATTGTCCATACTTTAGTTGGCAGGCCTGGCTTACGAGGGGTGTTAAGTTGTCCCACGTCGATGGCCAAAATATCAGTAGACATACTCAGCAGCCAATTTTATCTCCATAGAGAAATTTTATAACAAGGCTCATTGTCCTTGCAAACAGAAGTAAAAACAGACATTGGACTGAATTGTGAAGGAGTAAAAACCAATGCTGGATTTATGAAACAGAAGGCCACAACATGACATATCGACTCCTGTGATATTCCCCATTACATCAAATGAAAATTTCAATTCAGATAGCTTCAAAGAAGTTACACGAAGATGCACGAATGAACTTACATCTATATACACTAGAAATGTGATACAATGAGAGATGAGAAAAGTTTAAATTGTACAAAAAAGTAAATAGAATTGTATGAAAACTTTATCTATCTTAGGTTGGAGTTATTATTTCTAGAGTATGAAGCGGAAACGTCTACAAGAGGATCTAGGATTCACACCACTCTTAAGTAGAAATCACTTTCTGATAATCTTAGTAAGAGAGCCTGCGAGAATGTCTCTTTGATACAGGATGGTTTTTAGAATTTGGTCCCTGCATATAACCACTTCTACTGCCAAATGAATTTGAGTCAAGAATGGCACTGCCTCCTTCTAGTATTTTAAGTACCTGGAAATTTAAACGAAATAACGAATAAATTTCCCACCATGCATCGGGTAAATTAGGCCTACGAAATGGAAAACAAAACACTAAGCATACATCTCTAATACAAAATAAAAGAAGAAAACAGAACCTTTGAAATGGGAGGTCGCAGATGAGGATCTTCCTGTAGACACATATAAGCAGCATGACTCATTGCCTGTAGTTCATAAGGGAAGTTTTCAAGCTGAGATGACGTCAAGTTGGAGTCGAGCAGCTGATTTTTAAAAGCTGAAAGATATGGTCCCTTTCCAGATATAGGGGAAAGGCTTCCTGGAAGAAGGTGCTGACCTCTGTAGCATTGCGAGTCAGTGGTTTTTCTACCAGTTATCAACTCCAATACCACCAAGCCAAAAGCATATACGTCAACTTTTTCCGTGACCTTCCCATCATTGGAGTATTCTGGGGCAAGATACCTGAAAAACAACTCCAAAATAATTCTCATCAAGTAACCATCAATTTAGCTGTCAACTTAAACAAACAGATGACTCGGAAAAAAAAAAGTCAAACATAAGCTGTCTTAGAGCTTGGGATCTATGTTTAGATGTATACGACACTAGGCCGAAAAGTTCTAGTCTATCAATAATAATAAGCAACAACTAGGGGAAGATTGAGATGTAGTTAGCATAGACATAAAGATAAAACAAAAATTACCTTGAAGTTCTAATTAGATGTTCATCATCTTCAGAAACTTCCCATTCATTGTATAATTGTGCAAGCCCAAAATCAGCAACCTTGAATAACCCATGTGATTAGGTTTTATCAATTGCTTTTTATAAAAGAGAAGTGTTTATCCATAAAACACACACAATTATAGATAGCTTCAGAACTCACCAAAGGCTCAAAATCGTGAGTCAAGAGGATGTTTTTTGGTCTGAGATCCCGGTGAACTATGCATCCCACTCTGCAATCTTCATGAAGGTAACGTAAGCCTCTTGCTGTCCCGATAGCTATCTTAAGACGTGAGCTCCAATCTAGAGCTGTTTCTTTTGTTCCTGCAATATTTATTTGAACTTCATAAAGCTGCACCATAGGTTGGATAGCAGATGAACTTCAACGAGAAAAATGAAACAGGAAATACCATGCAAATGGAAGTCCAAGGACTTGTTGCATATAAACTCATAGACAAATAGTCTCCTGTTCCCCTGAATGCAGTAACCAACCAGCAGCACAACATTCCTGTGCTGGGCACAGCTCAATACTCGAACTTCTCTACGAAAATCAGCGTCTGCTTGAGATCCAATAAACTTCAGCTGTTTTACTGCAACAACCAATCCATCCCTTAGAACGCCTTTATGAACCAGTCCGAACCCACCTTCTGCTAGAAAATTTCGGTCTGAGAATCCATTTGTTGCTTCTTCTAGCTCTTCATAGCGAAATAGTTTCGGAGGCTTTCCAAAAGATGGTGCTTTACATTGACAGAATGAACATAGAGGAGGAGGTATCGAGGAAGTTCGACCTAAAGAGACTGCTTCTCTGATGCTGGAGTTAAGATAGTCCATGTCAGTGTCTCGATTTAACTTGCTTCTTTGGGTACTCAGGTTTTTGTTGTACCCGTTAAAATTCTTATTTTCATTTCTAGAAGTGACTGAAAGTGAGGTACTTTTGCAGTTTTCTACAGCTGAATAGTTGTCAGAGATGATATCATTCTGCGGAATCCAAAGGATTGTTTTATGATTATGATTTTGAGATTTAGGAACAGTTGAAAGAGTTATTATCCTTTCCCCAAACGAGGGAAGGTCATTTACTGGATGATCACGCCCACTTTGCTTGTGGACCGGTGAAAATGTTTCTTTATCGAGCCCTTCATACAGGGGATTCCGTTCATATAGAAGGAATGTGTTTGGATCCGTCAATGAATTCAGCAACGAAGTTCTGATATAGGATGCTCTTTGATCCTCGGGACTGCTCACCGGCGTAGAATGCTTCATTCTTTCATCCTGCAAGTCTCTACTATCCAAAACAGGAGAGGAATTGGCAGAAAAGAAAGGAGTTTGTAGTTCCTCTGAAGATCCTAGATTTAACCTGAGAACTTTCGGTTTGGAACCCTTCATCACTACAATGTTGCAACGAAGTTCTTCCATGCAATGCTTAAGCTCTAACTTCAATTTTCTGTAGAACAAAAGTGATAAAACATAAAGAAATGAGTCCACTAGATATTAAAACATGGGAAAGAGAAAAGGGAAAGAAACATATTGCCTTGTGCACAACAAAGAATAATGATATAGCGCCATATAAAAAAGTAGAAAAGAACAACAAAAGCAACTAACAATTACAATTACAGTATCCAGTAAGGTATGTGGAGAACATATAGTAGTAACATACGCCTCCTATGTACATGTCTCGGTTAGAAATTAGAGGAGAAACGGCATATGGTATACTATATTGATACTACAGCTTTTCCATAATCCAGCAATACGCATGCAAATCAACTTGAAGTTATTGTAAAAAATCCATTTCGCGTTGGTAACAGAGATGAGGCAAGGAGAGAAAGTGAAAAAGGATATAATACATTTACATGCTATTACTTGTCCAAAATGACCCAGCTGACTGCATTGCTTTTGGCTTCAACTGCCACCACACCAGCACACAAAGCTGAGACGACCTTAATTCGCACCCTAACCTACAAAAAGTAGATGATTCAAATCTCAATTTCATTATTGTTAGACATGCTTGTTTGCAAGGGTAATATCATTTTTCTCATTGCAATAACTATAACTAGACTTAATATTTTTCTCAATAGCTATATCAAGATCTTTAAAAAGAAAGATAACTACTTAAATGCACACTTTCTCCTTACTCGACTCCATTTTTTTTCTCTTAATTTCATTAGTCCAGGAAAAGATAGAAGTCCATCGGCACATTGTAGTGCTAATGATGGATCACCAAAACTGTCACTGTTTTATCATGCCTAAATTAGCAGAAGTACAAAAGATTCCTTCAATATATTATTACCTACCAGCCATTGATTCTGCAGAGCACATGCAACTCCTTACAAATTATTAGCTTTAAGTACAACAGTTTACATTGGATCCTGACAAGCATAGAATCTTCTTTAATCCATAAAAAACTCAATCATATGACAATTGACATAGAGATTGAAGAACAAATTAATATAGATAACTAATGAATTACACACATACACCTGCAATTGATTTTCAACTTACACCAAATTATTTTCTACCTCAGTGCACCAGAAAGACATTGTTATACACATACATCAATTTAACATAGGCTAAAAGTTCAAAAAGTGTCCCTCTTAGACCTTAGTAAAGCAAATGCAGTTCCCAGCGAAACGGGAGGATGGTTAAAACAGAAGAAGTGCACTAAGCTCACGCTATGCAGGTTGTTTCAGGAACAGTCTATTGCAGCCTTAGATTACATTTCTGCAAGAGGTCGTTTCACAACTCGAACAGTGAGCTCCTGATCACGGGAAGCAATTTTACCGGTTATTCCCAACTCCCCTTCTCTCTAGTATTTCTTACCATTAATAAAAAAATTAGTACTAATTTTTACTCACATCTATGCGATCGTGAAATTGAAGAACCATCTGAGAGCAAGACTCCGTGATTTGTCCAATCCGATCATGTGAATTCGCCCGTTCATTACTCCGGCAATCTCCTCTCATCTTTGGAAATCCCCAGAATCTTCTTCTCTCTGTAATTTTTTTTTTCAAAAAAAAAGGTGAAATCTAAATGATACATACGATTAATTACTTGCCAAATTCAACGGAAAATATACCTGATTTCTCATCGGAAACCACGGCGAGCAATGTAATGCAATCTCCAGGACGAACAACGTGAGTTAGAGCCCAAGCTAATGCCGTCTTATTGATCACCTTCTCCGCCTTCACGGCGACGATCACCTTGTCGGCCAGATTAGGAGAAATGCCACGTGGCATCGACTGAGTACGGCGCTGAGGTTTTGGCGGGAACATTGTATGACGTCAGATTTCGGCGACCGGTGAAGTTTTTACTACGGCGAAAGCGAGAAAAATGTCCTTTGAAGTTGAGCAGTTGGTTAACTACTTGCCGGGAGAAGAAAGCTTTGTAGTCTATAATATGGGGAGCTAAAAAGTGGGGCTACTTTATTTATTATTATTATAAAACATCTCATATCTATATTATAATTCGATTAAAATTTTAATTTTATGAAGCAAATTCTCACAATACTACCAAAATATATGTGGCTTTTTACCTAAAAAGATTTAAATTTAAAATTTTTATTTATAAAATAATATTATTTTTATCACTCAACCATAATTTTTATTGATTTTACCTAACTATTAAAATAGTAATTTTAAGCGTGAATTAAATCGTATACTGGAGTAGATTATCAAATACAATAACATTAATTGAGGTAGACGTATGAGGTGCAAATTCAAATTAGTAAAGTGCAAGTTAATTCCAATTTCAGAGTCCAATTATTTGAATTGTCACCAAAAGCTATTAATGAAAATAGTATAAAATTATATTTCTATGGTAAAAGAATAAAAATAAACCGTAAAAGAGTAAATAATTTGCTGAAAACATTCTAAACTATTAATTAATAGTAGAAAATAAAGATTTGAACTAAGAATATTCAAATTTACTTTACGAATTTCGTAAATTTATTCGTGTCCCTGACTCTTTGAGTGAGATATTATCGATCTGCTTCTATCGAAGTATTGATATTAAAAAAAACTCGAGATATTATTAATCTCTTTCTCTCGAAAAACGAATAATATTTGTCCGAAATCATGAAAGGTGAGGGTGTAAACATAAACAGCCAAGCAAAAGGGGTAATGGGGGGAGTCATGAGTTGTACAAGTCCATGAAAATGATGTGTGGAGGACAATTTAGGGCTGAGATGAACAGATGAAGACTAAAGACTCAGAATACTTTTAGAGTGTATATTTGTATTTATGTTATTAAAAATCAGAATTTGATAATTTCAGACTTTAGAGTAAGGGAAAATAAATAAAATAAAACAATTGCATTGGCATGCATGCCATGTTGTTTTCAATACAGCTAGCTCAGGTCACACAAAAAATCATGTGATTACACTTATTATGCAATTAATGCTTGACTTTCATTCTCCTATCTTAATTATTACTCAATCAATTTCCTGGTCATAATTAAATAATCTTTTTATAAAATTAATATTTATTCGAAATCACAATCATATAATACTCCCTCTGTATTTAATTATTTATTAATTTTTTTTAGTTATTTTTAATTATTTATTTATTTTGATAAATTAAAAAAACATTTTTTTTTATTTAAAAGAGTAGAACTTTTTGATAATCTTAAGTTTTAATTTAATGAATCTACTTTATAATTAATAGGGGTAAAATATAAACTCACTATGTCAATAATTATTTTCTTAATAAATGTGTCAATTCAAAAATTGTACAAGCAATTAGGGACGGAGTAATTAACTAATTACTCCAAACTGTTTACCAGGAAGACATTAGATTTCAACCTATTGTTTGTTGAAGAGTGTCAGATCGGGTGAAAAAGAGATGAATGGTCTCCTTATGTGGTTGCATAGTTTTCTTGCATGATGAAGTTAGTTAAGCTAGAGATTCATGTATTTATATGTTATTAGAACAAAATATTATCTATCTATGACGGACCTTCATATTAAATTATTTATACTCTAAATATTTATTCATGGATATGGCTGAGATATTAAAGTGTTTCACATTGAATAAACAAAAACAAGTAATTTGCTTATATATGATTTTAAACAATCTTCAAATTTATAATTCCTGAAAGGCAAATTTCCCTGGAGTGAGTCTAGTACTTCCCTTCAACTTAGAAATCATGAATGAGCACGAACCATTTCAAAAATATATTATCAGAACTGATTCATGATTTGTATTTTGTCCTTTATTATTCTTTTTATTCATTTATATATATAAATTCAATTTTCGATTAAAGCAACTGAATTTAGATGAATAAACAAGCAGTTGTTCATCCTACCATTGTGTAGTGAAATTAAGTTAATTACTTGGAAGAAGATTTTGTTGGAGAGATGTAGGCATTGTTACAACCCATGGGCCATGATACTAATTGAAAATATAATATTGATCACATGGGGGCAGGCTGGCCTGGCCATGAAAGGGTCAAACACATAATGCAAGTCATAAAAAGGAGTTCGGAGTCTAAAGATTACAAAATATTAACAAAAATTTTAAAATGGTATATAAAATTTTATATTAATTAAAACGATAAAATAGTTGCATTTTGGTTTTTCTTCCGAACTCTCATAAAAAGCTCACCTATTTTCCAAAACACTTGCTAAGTTTAATTTTGGTTTTTCTTCCCAATGCTTTTGCATTATCTCTAACATCGATCATTTCCATCAACCTAATGAATGACCTGCCGTAATGTTTCAACTAACTATTCAAGTTTACATATGTACCAATTGTTAGATTCGAAATAATCTAGTGTCATAAACAAGTAAAAGAAAACCTCGATTGATAATAAGTAACAATATGGTTTAATTATAAGAGTATGTATGCAAGACATTTATCTTACATTCATTGATTTAATTAAATTGGTATGAATAAGTTTTTACTGTGAAATAATATTCTGAAAATGACACCAAGGTTTTGATGTAATATATGCTTATAGTTATATATGATAACATGACATTATTTTAATTAATATACATAACTCAAATATTAGATTTATTAGTAGTCAAATAGAAGAAGAGAAGCTCAAAAAAATAATTAGGGGAAGGACAGGACAGAAGTGGCTCCACTCCAGCTGGGTGGAAACAAAGGCAATGGTACCTTGCGAGCTTACAAATCAATTGCATAATAGTGCTTATGAACGTGACTAGTTATCATGAAATAAGTTAATATTTCTGTTTAATTTGTTAAAATCATAATGAACAAAATTACTATTTGATATACTTGGCATGTCACTTCGGATTATTTTTTCGATGTGAAGAAACCTTACCCCAGAACACGAACCAGGTTCGTGTAAGTTGCTTTTAAGTAAAGACAGAGTAAAGACACAAACACTTACTGAATTAAAAACCTTCCTCACTCAAGGAAGGAAAAACCTCGTTTTATTAATTCAACTATAAGATTTTGTGATTACAACTCAATAATCAAAAAGTCTTATCTCTACTACTCCCTCGATTGACTCCAATCGATCTCTCCAAAAGGCCAAACCCACCTTTTGTTACAACCCTCACTGAAACTCAACCCTACAAAGAGCCAAACCCACCCTTTGTACAAATCTCTCAAGACTCAACTCCCAAGAAGTCAAACCCACTTCTTGTTACAAATCTAGGAATTATTACAACTCAATAATAAACCTAGAACAAATCAACAAAGACTAATAACCTTAGACTTTAATTGATCAAACTTCAATATCCAATAGTTCTGAGTAGAACAGGTTTCGTGAACCTGGTGCTTATGTTGCTGTGATGAAGGTGAACCTGGTCCTTGCGTTTCTGTGACGAAGACCTGCGTTTTTTCTCCAGAAAATACTACTCTCAAGATGATATATTTCGTGAATATGCAATACCTATCGTTCTGGCTTTGCTGGAAAAATTCTCTCGATTTTTGTGATTGCAAAGACATTTTTTTCTTTCAACTTCTTGATCCTTTTATAGATTTGATTTGCCTTCAACTTCTACAAGGAAAGGAATTACAAATCCTTTTCCTTCTTGAACTTGTCTATATTTACGTCTTTCCTTATTTGACTTGAATTGTAATTTCTTTATTTCTTTCCTTCTTTGACTTGAATTGCTACTTTTTTATTTCTTTCCTTCTTTGACTTGAATTGCTACTTTTTTTTTTTTTTTTTCCTTCTTTATTTATTTCCATATTTGTTTCCTTCTTTTCCTTCTTTACAATTCTGCACTTTTTCTTCTTTTCTTCAATACTTTTTCTTCTTTGTCGCAACTCTCATAATTGTATACATACGACACCATGCCTTCACTTTATCAATCATCAAAACTACTTTATTTGTTCTCCTACTTCCCAACATTTTCCCCCTTTTTGATGATGATAACCAATGATTTGTTACACATCAAGACTCTTTGTTAGTGATCAAAACTTCAATTCTTTGTCATCCATCAAAACTACAAACTTCATGTTTTCTCATTCCCCAACAATTTCCCCCTTTTTGATGATGACAAACTATACATATGTCTATCTACATTATATACTTTCCCCCTTTTGGCATCATTGAAAACCAATAACCAAAGAACTCGAATAACATTCAATGAGTGCAATATCATTTTTAACTCATAGCCACTTGGGCAACACTTTCAAGTACACTTCTGCTAACAAAATGGTTAGTTAATCTGAGGATATTAGTCATCTTAAACTCATACACAATTAAGATCTTCAATGAGAAACGAAATAAACAAATATGTACCAGTTTATGCCCTTAATCAAAAACATATAATATCATGAGTATGAGACAGACATAAGCACATCAAAGAGTCAAAAGAGTATAAAATTTGAGGATAAGGATTGGGACAAAGATTACTAAAGTAAGGAAGAAAGGGATGTTTACTGCCATTGATAATTTTTTCAGTATGCCCATTGTGCACCAGCTTCTTTATTCTGATCAGTTTTCTTAGAATGTGAAATTTCATCACGAGAAACATGAGATACATCATCACCTTTTTTTTTTTTTTTTTAACTCTACTCCGTAGCATTTTCATTCTCCATGATTTTCTTCTTTTTTTTTTTTTTTTGATAGCCTTTTTCTTGATGACAACTTTGAAGGAGTACCAACTACTAGTAAGAGATTCATCACATTTTGGTGCACAAAGAGATGTGTTTATCAATAATGAAAGCAAGCAACAATTTATTTCTGTGAGAATTGTTCCCCCTGAGAGATAGACAAGTTATACACTTGGAATGGATGAAATATCAATTTGGAGTTTGTGAACCTGGTTCAGATGTGGGTGATAAAGCAGGGTTCCCCCTAAATTAAAGCATGAGTGACTTCAATACTGAGATTTTCATCATTAGAGCAGTTTGAGATTGAACGATGCTTATTGTCAAAGAGGGTTCTTGGTGATCTTTAAGAAAGTTGAATTTTTGATGATCGACCAGGTTCATTAGTGCTTATGTTTGACCCACACTCAGGAAATTAATGCATTGAAAAAGGATGGTACATACCTGAGTATTACAGAGAAACCAGGTTCCCCTTTTTTGTGTTTCTTCATGACTTACTTAATGGTGTTAGCAAAAAGAAGAGATAACATCCGCAAACTTTCTAAGCATTGTTTGAGATGTGACTTGAGTGTGTACCTGTTACAGTACGAGGTTGAGTTAGCAGATATTCATTGTATAATTACTCAAGCGTAAGATTATTCTTTTACTAGCCAATTATTAAAGGAAATCATGATAATGCATCAACTTGTTTCGATAACACCATGCTTTGACTGATTTTTCTCAAGTTCTTCATATTCAAGGCCTTCACAAGAATGTCGCATCATCATATTCTCCCAGATCAAATGAATCTCAAGCTGATTCACAGAGAACCAACCCTTGTCAATTTTCAATACCTTCCAATGAATAACAAGGACCATGTTCACACAACGAAGTTCCCCCTAAAGGTGTGCCATACTCTTACTGTCCCGATTGCTCTAATATTCCCCCAATCTCCAGAACCATAGATTAGTAGTAATTCATGTTGCAGGTGCATCAATGATTGTTAGCTGTGAACCAGGTTCATATGCAGTGTTCCCTAAATTTGCATCATCAAAGATGTTTGATATCATGTCACTTTCTTCAACTTTTTTTTTTTCATCCTTTTCAAGGAATAAACTGTCTCCTTGAAAATCAAAGAGCGAGAGGAAATTTTCTACCATTTTTAGCACATGTTTGGAGCATGCACTATTCATGTACCAAGTTGGCCTTTTCCCTCTCACCTTCACCTGAAACACTAGTCAAAGATTAGTCTTGGGAACCCAGATTAGCTTGGGCCCCTTTATGTGAGTAAAAGGATGAATAAGATTTCTTCTAGCCCATAAAGGCAAATAAGAAAACCTTTTATTTGGAGCATTTTTATTTCGAACCAGGTTCTTAGCCGTATCAGTCTTTTCCTTTTTGGTGAACTTAACATTTTTCTGAAAAGCCTCAAATAAAGCTTTACATTGATTCTTTAAATGACCTGAGTTTCCACAATGAGTGCATAAACTTTTAGACATGTGAATAGTGTGTGACACAAGATTATTCTGTTTTTTAAAACCTATCCCACTTCGACTAGTGGTTTGCTTTTCTTGAATCTGAGTTAAAATTTCAGAGGACCTGGTCCATCTAAGATTTCTTTCCAGATCCAGTTTGGTATGATCAAGATTTTCTTGTAACAACCTATTCCTTTCTGTTAAAGCTTGATATTTTATGGTTAACAATTTTATTTTTTCTTCTAGAGCTAATTGAAGTTCACTAGCAGAGTTTTTGCCCTTGTGACTTAACTCTGAGATTTTAATCTGTTCTTTTAATTTATTTTGAAGAAAGTGATTGTGTTTCTCAAGATTGTCATTGACTTCTCTTAAAGATGCATAGTTTTCCATCACTTGTTCTCTTTCAGAATTGACAGACTGATATGCATCTATAAGAGTACTCAATAAAGACTCTAGTTCCTTTTTAGAATATGATTCAATATTTACTTTGATGTGATGAAAACTTACCTTGCTTTGTTTGTCATCTTCTTCATCATCTTCAGAATCTGTTTCAGCAATGAGTGCAAGAAAATCATATTTATTTGATTGTTCTATTGCAAGTAGTGACTGATTTTCGAACCCTCCATCCTCAAATTCTTCTTCAGATAAGTCCCCCATAGCGGCAAAGGCTCTTCTCGTTGAAAGATCCGCTTCTTGATTGGTCATTCTTCTGTTTGTGGGAATGTACTTATCATTCTTGATGTCTTTGACCTTCTCAAAGTTTGCCTTTTTCTGCTCTAAAGCCCAAAGTGGACAGAATTTGATGAAGTGATCTGGGCTCCCACATTTATGACAAACCTGGTCTTTAGTGTTTTCAGATGGTTTTTGAGAAGTTTTCTTTTGAAAGGTCTGCCCTCTCTTTAGCATTCTGGTGAACCTTTTGGTTATGAGGGCAATATTTTCATCTTCAAAATCATCTGATGCATTTTTATTTAGAACCAGGTTCCTTTCCTTCCTTTTTCCTCCAATTTCCTTTTCTTGGTTTTTCTTGAGTTCGTATGTGATGAGATTACCAATCAACTCATCCATGGTCAGTGAGTCTAGGTCGCGGGCTTCAGTGATAGCCTCGACTTTACTTTTCCAAGTTTCAGGAAGGACACTCAAGAGTTTCCTTACTGCNTTTTTTCTCCAGAAAATACTACTCTCAAGATGATATATTTCGTGAATATGCAATACCTATCGTTCTGGCTTTGCTGGAAAAATTCTCTCGATTTTTGTGATTGCAAAGACATTTTTTTCTTTCAACTTCTTGATCCTTTTATAGATTTGATTTGCCTTCAACTTCTACAAGGAAAGGAATTACAAATCCTTTTCCTTCTTGAACTTGTCTATATTTACGTCTTTCCTTATTTGACTTGAATTGTAATTTCTTTATTTCTTTCCTTCTTTGACTTGAATTGCTACTTTTTTATTTCTTTCCTTCTTTGACTTGAATTGCTACTTTTTTTTATTTCTTTCCTTCTTTATTTATTTCCATATTTGTTTCCTTCTTTACAATTCTGCACTTTTTCTTCTTTTCTTCAATACTTTTTCTTCTTTGTCGCAACTCTCATAATTGTATACATACGACACCATGCCTTCACTTTATCAATCATCAAAACTACTTTATTTGTTCTCCTACTTCCCAACACGATGGAAATAAATAAAGATGAAGGTAGCTCTCCTATCACTAACATTAATCATCACAACAGAATATTTTTTTTAAAAGGAAAAGATCAATTCACAAATTAACACATAAACAAAGACAACGTGAAATTGTTGGTGAGTTTGAATGACAAGACCTTGTATTATGCACAAAAAAAATGCAATTTTTTTTTCATTCAAAGGACAAAATTTGAAATTTTTTAGTTCGGACATGACAAAAAAGTATTTTTTTTTAGATTCTCTACACAAAATACAAAATCATAACTTATTTATTTAAATAAAAATAAAATTACTGTAACGACCTCTAATTCTCAACATAAATACTCAAGTATTATGAAATCATTGATAGCAAAATTACAACGGTAACACTTCAACTATTACTATTGAATCACAACAAAAAATATTAAAATAATATGTAACTAAAGATAGAGTTGAGAATATAAAAATAAAAAATTTAGACTCTAGAAAAGAAATGAGTCATGAGACAATCAAACAGTTACTATCACAATATGGATCCCAAACAAATCTATTGTTGGGTTGTTTTTTCTCGGGCCTCATTATTCTTGGTCCTCTTCTCATTTATATTTTGAACAACATTTGATATTTGTAGCACAAGAGTTCTACTGCCAAGGCCTGGTAGTTGAGCAATCTTGGGCCATCTTATTATCATTCAACACCAAAACTTGATGGACGTCTAAAATACTTTTACAATCACATTTCAAATGTAGGAATTTTGAAGTTTTGTTATTATTTGCATTACAATATTACAAACTTGTAGTAAACAACAGTGGCATGAGGCACAAATTTTGTCTATCATTTCATTCATAAAGATCGGGAGCCAAGCGCGGAGCAAGGAGAACTTCGAGTGGAGAAGCTTTGAGTACGGTCAATCCAAAGCTCTCACTCATATCAATTGGTTCATCCGAAAGCCTCTTCATGTCAAACCCCTGCAGCAACATTGCTATTACAAAAGGCAAAACTTGAAGGGCTAACGAAATTCCAGGGCACATTCTTCTTCCACTACCAAATGGCATTAACTCAAAGTGATTTCCCTTTACATCCACATCCTTGTGGGTCGACAAGAACCTCTCTGGCTTAAACTCGTGAGGATTTGGCCATATATTAGGATCGTGCTGAATCTTCCATAAGTTCACCAATAAGCGAGTGCCTTTTGGTATATCATACCCACTGATAGTACAATCCTCCATCGACTCGTGTGTAGAGAGAGCGGTCCAGCTGGATATAAACGTAATGCTTCTTTAACAATAGCTTGAAGATAAACTAAGCTTTTTATATCCGATTCTTGGACCCATCTATTCTTGCCAACATGAGCGTCTAGCTCATCTTGAGCCTTTTGAAGTGATTGATAGTTGTTGAGTAGTAGAGATAAAATCCATGTTAGAGTTACCATCGTTGTGTCTGTGCCTGCCGATAGCAGAGCCTAAACAAGACAAATTCAACAATCGGAACCATATACGTGATCATACAATTTTGGAGTAATTTGATCTGAAGAAACGTACCATACATGTAGCTTTGATAGCGGTATCGGCATCAACTCCAGGTAGATCTCTGTCTTCACAAACGGAAAGCATTACATCCATGAAATCTTCTTCTTCACCAGATTTAATAATTCCTCTCTTTGTTTTGTGCTCTGTTAACCATTCTTCAACAACAGAGTCCATTTCTTTAGAAACCTCTTTCATCGCTTTCTCATGGCCTCCAATGTCGAGCCATCTTAAATAAGGTAAAAAATCAGCCACAACAAAAGCTCCTAACAATTCGAAAAATCTTAGAATTGCTTTGTGAGCTTTATTTATTCCTTCGTCCTCATTACTCCTTCGCCCTTTTCCGAATAATATTTTCCCCATAGTGTTCATAACTAAATCCCCAATCCATTCCTTCATCTCCATCTTCACAACACCATTTAAATTATTCTTCCCCCAATTATTATAAATCTCTTTAACAGATGATTTTACCTCAAATTCTCTGATGTGTTTGAGCATCTCGATTCGTCGAGCGGAGAAAAGTTCAATTGTGGCAATTTTCCTTGTTTCTCTCCAGTAAGGACCGTAAGAACAAAGTCCAAACATAGCGTGTTTGTAGCCTATAATCTCTGAAGCCATGGATTTAGGACGGTTGGCTAGGGCTAAATCGTTTGTTGTGAAGCACTCTTTTGCTAATTTGTGATCACTCACAACTACAACCTGATGAACTCCAAGCTTCATTCCGAAAATAGGCCCGTACTTATCTGCCAAGCGGCCCAACATTTTGTGAGGCAACTGATCAGATACAGATCCAGCGAGAAGGTGGAGATGGCCGATAATAGGCCATGCTCCGCCAGCTTCAGGTACCTTTCTACTACTACTAC
Source organism: Solanum pennellii (assembly GCF_001406875.1). Taxonomy (NCBI): domain Eukaryota; kingdom Viridiplantae; phylum Streptophyta; class Magnoliopsida; order Solanales; family Solanaceae; genus Solanum; species Solanum pennellii. The sequence continues at coordinate 74,573,346 of NC_028640.1, read as the reverse complement.
TCTGCTTTTTAACTGAGTAAAATTGTTTCTGAAGAACGAAAAGTAGAATAAAGGAGGTAGCTAATGTAACAACAATTAGAAAGAAATCCATGGCCAATAAAATATGTCAGTCAGTCATCTTCTCTACCGTGGTAAAGTGAAAACACTCGGAACTTATAGAGAGCTCTTCTCATCCATATAAAATACACTCTTTATCTTATTTGTTTTTATTTTCATTAAAATTAAAACGCATGATATAAAATAACTTATTTTTAATCTTCATCAAAATTAAGACACATGAATATGTATTAAATTCTACGAAAGCATCGACATTTTGACATAACTTCAAGTGTAAAAGATATACGAATCCTCTCCTGTTTTTGGGAGAGTTGTGCACAACTCTTATAAGGAAATAATAATAATAATGATATCCATTAGACAAACGACAAAGTTGCATTGCGAATGGTGATACCGTTGCGTGTGGACACAGATATTGATAGAGCGAAATACATATTTTATTATTTTTTAATTAAATATGTATAACTGATATCCTTAATTAAAGGAGTAATTGAGTATTAATTAAGAACTCTAACAAATTTTGGCATTTGAATACATGTATCTGAAGGTTAAAAATTGAGATACACGGATATAAAAGATTGAAATACATGTTTTATTAATTTTGAAATAGATGTGCATTACTATTTTCTTTAATTAAAGGAGCAATTGAGTATTAATTAAGAACTCTAACAGATTTTTGTCTTTGAATACATGTATTCGAGAGTTAAAAAATCGAGATACGTGTATCTAACGAGTAAAAAAGATCAAGATACATGCTTTATTAAATTTATGGGATTGTATCCTTTAGAAGATGTGTTAGAAACATCTTGCACTAGATGTGTAATTGGGTTTAGTGATATATCTATCTGGGTAAGTAGAGCTTCAGAGTTCACATAGTTCTTCCATTTATATTGGGTCATTTTAGTGCTTAGATATATTCTTAACGGATAGAGATTTAACCCTGCAGTAAAAAAAATATTGAGAGAAAACAAAACTAAAAAGTTCATAGCTGTTAAACATATTGTATATTAATGTTAATGTATCGTACATTAACTGGGATCATTCAATTTTGGGAATGATCACCCATGAAATAATAAATAGCAACAAGATCATACTATGTAGGACCTAATTCAAATTTTTTTAAAAAAAATTAAAATTTAAAACGATATGAACTCTACCATATATATATGTGAAAAGTGAGAACTTTATTCTAGATATATGAGAATAATGAAACAAAGTTACAAATTTCTATATACAATTTTGAATGTCAAATATTCAATTTTGATAATTTGTTATTTAAACGTAATTTCAGAGAAAGAAAGAAAAAAAAATGGTGGATGTATATGAGGGTTGGGATGATAGATACGATACGGATGAATAATGAGAATTTTATTTGGAAGAGAGAAATGATTGATGAGAGAGAATTTTTCTATGTTAATTCACCATTATTTAGGTGTTTAAATACAAAGATAATTAATCAATTCATTTTTAAAAAAAATTGTTTATCTGATGGTATCTTTTAAAATATATGATATAAAATAGAAAAAATAGTAATATAAGTAATTGTTTGAAACTAGAAATAAAATTAGTATATATGATAGTAATGTATGTCTAATTAAGTAGTTTTTCCTTGTAATCGGCCATCTTCATCTTTTCACTGGATCTAAACTCTGTCTCACAAAACATTTGGGCTCATGGCAGGCAAATATGGGCCAATTTTCACAGTATATTTGGAGCCCATCAAGTTCTGTTGAACGATAGAAAGATAGCCCAAGATTCGTTGGCAATAGAGCTATAGGCCTATAACGTAGCCGTTTTGGGAAAGGCCCATAAGGCCCATATCGGAGAGAAATGGAAAAAATAGTCGTACTCGAATTACTCTCTAAAATTATTGTGTACAAATGTTTAGACACATTAGTGTGAATTACATGTATCTAGTATAATAGATAAATCTAGTCTGCCTCCCTCTTATCTTGCTCACCATGCGTATATCTCTTTCGCCTCTCTCCCATATCTCTCTTCACTTTAATTTTCCGTTCGTGTATCGTCTGGTTTTCCAAATTCATTCAAATCACACCAGATATATGTATATAGTGTGTATCTAGTGTGATTCACAATAATTATTTATAATCAGTGCTAATGTAACTAATAGAAATATTAAAAAAAAAAAAAAGAACTAATACAAATATTACTATATTTAATACTATTTTATACTACATTCTACCAAAAAACTCTTATGGAAAGTTGATAATTCCAAATGCTTAGAGAGTAGTTAACTCAGTTGATATTCAATATTCATTGATATGATCTATTCAAAATTCAAACTTTCTTAATAAATATTTGTTTGACACTTTATTAATTACGACTATTTATTTATTTCGATGATATCGCGAAGTACGTTCCATGAAACAACTTGGCTTCTTCTTTTTTTCTTCTTCTTCTTGTGTTTAACCAATCGAAAACTCGATTGTTATACTTTGAGTACGCATCTAGTAGATTCACGTATATGCAATAATTCTTGAAATTATACAAGCAGAGGAATATTCAGAATTTTAAGATGATGGGTGCACTACGAAAAGGAAAATTTAAGATATAAATTCATCCGGTTTAATCACATTTTGTCAAATAAAAGATTCAAATTTCTAACTTTGATTAGAGAGGTGCATCCAATCATTATCAGACGACGTTATATGATACTTCAAGTATGAGTTCACACATCTATGTTTAAATACTTTTTAAAAAATATAACACTGCTATATATAATTTAAAAGAGAAGCATAAGTTCACGTGAATACGTTGACCCCTCCAAAATATTCCTCTATATACAAAGTGTGTTAAACTCTATTGGAAAAATATATTAGTAGTGGAAAATCATATTCATGATTTCCTCGTTAGATATCACATGTTGTCCAACTCACTAGTACAACTAGGCCTTTTTGAGAGGTACGATGAATTTCTGCCCATGTGATATCATCACTACTAACCCTAAAAGATTCTCACAAGGTACAAATTAAGAAATTATTATAATGTAGACAAATTTTAAGTGAATATATACATACACATGCCTAACATGTATGTACAAGAGTTGAATACTGTGGCCTCAACAACTAGGTACAGAATATTTTGCTCACTAGGTTAGACGTAACTAAAAAAAATAAAAACACGTTCAATCTCTTTAATAGTATCTTAAATTATTAAATGCATTGATCATATATTTTAACGTAAAATTGTAGATTCAAATTACTATGTACACTAAAGTTAATGATCAAGTTCTCGAACCAATTTCTCATTTATATTTTGAGCAACATTTGATATCGGGTAAATCAACTACGGCTCTCTTTTTGATATCTTGCCAATAATCGCCCAAGCACAAAAGGGAGTAGTTGTAGCCCAAGAGTTCTACTGCCAAGGCCTGGCAGTTGAGCAATCTTATTATTATTCACCACCAAAACTTGATGGACCTAATGCAGGACTTGTAAAATACTTTTACAATCACATTTCAAATGTAGGAACTTTGAAGTTCTGTTATTATCTGCATTACAATATTACAAACTTGTAGTAAACAACAGTGGCATGAGGCACAAATTTTGTCTATCATTTCATTCATAAAGATCGGGAGCCAAGCGCGGAGCAAGGAGAACTTCGAGTGGAGAAGCTTTGAGTACTGTCAATCCAAAGCTCTCACTCATATCAATTGGTTCATCCGAAAGCCTCTTCATGTCAAAACCCTGCAGCAATTTTGCAATTACAAAGGGCAAAACTTGAAGGGCTAACGAAATTCCAGGGCACATTCTTCTTCCACTACCAAATGGCATTAACTCAAAGTGATTTCCCTTTACATCGACATCCTTGTGGGTCGACAAGAACCTCTCTGGCTTAAACTCGTGAGGATTTGGCCATATGTTAGGATCGTGCTGAATCTTCCATAAGTTCACTAATAAGCGAGTGGCTTTTGGTATATCATACCCACTGATAGTACAATCCTCCATCGACTCGTGTGGTACTGAGAGTGGTGCAGCTGGATATAAACGTAATGCTTCTTTAACAATAGCTTGAAGATAAACTAAGCTTTTTATATCCGATTCTTGGACCCATCTGTTCTTGCCAACATGAGCGTCTAGCTCATCTTGAGCCTTTTGAAGTGATTGATAGTTGTTGAGTAGTAGAGATAAAGTCCACGTTAGAGTTACAATCGTCGTGTCTGTACCTGCCGATAGCAGAGCCTAAACAAGACAAATTCAGCAATCAAATTCACATACGAGATCAAAATAGAAACAATTTTGGAATAATTTGATCTGAAGAAACGTACCATACATGTAGCTTTGATAGCGGTATCGGCATCGAATCCAGGCAGATCTCTGTCTTCACAAATGGAAAGCATTACATCCATGAAATCTTCTTCTTCACCAGATTTAATAATTCCTCTCTTCCTTTTGTGCTCTGTTAACCATTCTTCAACAACAGAGTCCATTTCTTTAGAAACCTCTTTCATCGCTTTCTCATGGCCTCCAATGTCGAGCCATCTTAAATAAGGTAAAAAATCAGCCACAACAAAAGCTCCTAACAATTCGAAAAATCTTCGAATTGCTTTGTGAGCTTTATTTATTCCTTCGTCCTCATTACTCCTTCGCCCTTTTCCGAATAATATTTTCCCCATAGTGTTCATAACTAAATCTCCAATCCATTCCTTCATCTCCATCTTCACAACACCATTTAAATTATTCTTCCCCCAATTATTATAGATCTCTTTAACAGATGATTTAACCTCAAATTCTCTGATGTGTTTGAGCATCTCGATTCGCCGAGCAGAGAAAAGTTCAATTGTGGCAATCTTCCTTGTTTCTCTCCAGTAAGGACCGTAAGCACAAAGTCCAAACATAGCGTCTTTGTAGCCTATAATCTCTGAAACCATGGATTTAGGCCGGTTCGCTAGGGCTAAATCGTTAGTTGTGAAGCATTCTTTGACTAATTTGGGATCGCTCACAACTACAACCTGATGAACTCCAAGCTTCATTCCGAATATCGGCCCGTACTTATCTGCCATGCGGCTCAACGTTTTGTGAGGCAAGTGATCAGATTCAGATCCAGCGAGAAGGTGGAGATGGCCGATAATAGGCCATGCTCCGCCAGCTTCAGGTACCTTTCTACTACTACTATGCTTTTTAACTGAGTAAAATTGTTTCTGAAGAAAGAAAAGTAGAAAAAAGGAGCTAGCTAATGTAACAACAATTAGAAAGGGATCCATTGCTAATAAAATTTTTCAGTCGTCTTCTTCGATGTGAGACACTTGAAAGTTATGTAGAGAGATTGGGGTAAGTGATAACACTCTTACCTTATTTATTTTTATTAAAACTTAGACGCATGAATCGTAAATATGAATTTGTATTAAATCTATATGAAAGCGTTGACTATGGATCCTCTCCTATTTTTGGGAGAGTTGTGCACAACTCTTATAAGGAAATAATAATAATAATAATATCCATTAGACAAACGACAAATTTGCATTGGGAGTGGTGATAGCAATGGCGTGTGGACGTAGACATGGTAACTAACATTCTATATTTTACTCTCTATACTAGATAATGCATAAAATTAAAGTGATCAAGGATAAAATTTTAATTTAAAAATACAATATATTACATAATAATTTAAATATAAGATAAAATACAATACAATACAATGCATAACATAATAATTATTTTATCATAACAACAATTTAGTAAATCGATAGGTCGTTTTCAAATTTATCGCTATTCGAAAAAAAGAATATATTGGTAGATGAAAATCTCCGATTTGAACAAATTTTAGCTAGATATAAAGAATTAAGAAAAAAAATATTCATTTTGAACTCCATAACACATTAATAGAACATTTATGAGAACAACATAATAATTTTGAAAGATAAGTGTTTATGTAATTATATTTCACTTTTATTTTGAATTTGTTCATTAATTTGTATATTGTAAATTTTTTCTTGCAATATATTTTATTTAAAATTAAAATAAAATATAATAAAATATAAGTTTATATTAAATATGAAAATTATATCAAGTAATTATTTGGGAAAAGAAAGAAAAAAAATTTAATTATGAAATAAGAAAATAAGAACGAAATAGAAATAATAATATAATATTGAGGAGAAAAAAATATTATTGTTTTAGAAAATAAAATAGAGAAGATGAACTTTCACATATAGTCACTTAAAAATAACCTAATTAATATACATAGCTATGGTTTGATAACTAAAATTGATAGTTACATGTTATAGGGAGGAGAGAGGTGGATGAGAATGGGAGAGAGAGGAGAGAGGCGAGCGAGAGGGAAAACAGTGGGAGAGAGATGAATTGTTTATGTATATTGATTAGATAATTGTACATTATATATATGTGTTAGATAATTCTATAGTATTTTACATTTGTTGTATATTCTGGCCAATTATACATATATAAACGTAGCTAATAATACAAACTCGAAGTTAACCCACGTAATTAATATATAATGTTAGTCGTGAATTATAATTATAATAAATTATTACTATAATAAATAATTAAATAATATAAATTTACTTAACCATTGGATTAAAATTAGTTATTTGTATAAAAGTTTATATTTAACTATAAATAGAATTTAGGATTGGAATGCCATTTCAAAAGCATACAAATGTCAAATTGTATTATATGACTTTTTGGAACACTTTAGTACGCGTTACGACACGAAGTTGGTGAGCTAGTACTTTTCGAATAAATTATTGACATTTTTTGAGGGGAACTATTTTTCAAAGTAAAGCTAATTTTTCAAACTTTGAATATTCAACTTCAAATTGAAATAAAACATTGAATACAAACAAAATCAAGCAGAATGTGTTTTTGGTTTCTCGAAAGTCATATTAGAGTATGACTAAATTCGAATTTTGCTTATCATGATCATTCAGAGATGTCATTCCTAACAAAATTTTATCCATACTCATATTTAATTCTAATATTTCTAATATTTAACTGTTAGGTTATGGAGCCTGATTAATATTTGATGTACTGTCATATATATATATATATATATATATATA